>NW_007577915.1:40456-45967 GCF_000690725.1 Stegastes partitus
GTCCAGTCTGGTCCAGTCTGGTCTCCTGTTTAGTTCTGCTCAGGTCTTGTCGCAGCATCGGGTCGTTGGGGTGTTCCAGCTGAAGTCTCTACAGTTTGTGTGTTTGTGTGTGAAGGAGGATCTGGTGTCGTGTTTGTTTGCTGCAGATGTGCGTCTGTGCGTTCTCACCATGGAGGCGCTGTCTTTGGCCTTGGTGGTCTGGATGTACTCGGATACAGCCAGATAGATGAACTTGTACTGCGCCTCGGTCTGGACCATCCCAGAGCGCTGCTCCCGAACCATCTGGATGTACTTTGGGATGTCGATGTCAGTGTCCAGACCTGCAGGGAGGATGGAGGCGGCATGACAAACAGGAAGTGTGGATTTACCCAAAGACCTGGTTTGTGTGAACGCGTTTGTTACCCAGCGTGTCGATGGTCTCCAGGATCATGTCGATCACCACGATGGTCCCTGTCCGACCGATTCCAGCACTGCAGGAACAGGTAACGTCTTTAATTCAAACAGGAAACATCATTCACTGAACCAAGAGCACTGCTGATCAGCCTCACAGGCAGCAGCTCCATCGTCCTGCTGAACTCATACAACTGGTTTCAAGCTGACATTCTGACTTCATGATGCTGGAAGAAGTCCGTGGATCTCTGGATGAAGGATGCAGGTATCAGCTGTTTTATCCCAACAATCCAGATTTAAACGTGTTGGATCTGATGAATCTGCAGCAGCTCAGCAGGTTTCAGACAGAACCGGTAAAGTGTCGCATCACCAGAGGATCTGAGCGACATGAGCTCAGAGCAGGTTTCTGTCAGGAGGCTGCATTTAGCAGATGTTTGCTCTGGGACTTTGTCTACCGTTATCTTTGGACTCTACGGGAGTCTGTGGTTGGGTTCTAATGTCCAGACTGACAAACCGTATACGCCAGAGGATGTCAGATGCCAGAAACACCAGGAATGTTCTGCTACATCTGGATTTCTGTCTGTTCTGACCCAGAAGATGCCTCCTAGTGTTTGACACTGCAGACAGACATCTAAGCAACATGTTTAAAGCTTAGAGCGCAGGATTCTGATGGAGTCTGTGATGCTGCAGGAAAAACACAGCGTCTGTGATCTGGACCAGGAACCGTTGGTCTGATTCCTGCTGCTGTTGGACCAGCACCTTCACATGAATCATCCAGTACATTTAAAACCCTGTTCAACCAATCATCTGGTGCCAGTCAGCCACCCAGTTTGGTTGCATTTCTGTGTTTGCCTCATTTCTTTGTCCATGTAGTCTCTGATCAAGTCGCTGTGTTCGTGCAGTTAAAGGCTGTAAATGGGAGGAAGATTCTGATTCAGCTGCATTTCACTAGAAGATGCTCCGAGAAGCTGCTTTTAGCTGAAACCTCTGAGCGTCACGTTACAGGAAATGAGAAAAGAGAGACTTTAAAGCATTAAAGTGTAAATGCTGAACTGTGGGATCCGACTATCACTGTGCCTGTGATAATCTGTGAACACTGCTCCAGTCAGCAGTCTGGAACAGCAGATCTTATTACTGCTGGGAGGCTTTGTGACGTCCTGCATACCAGCACACTTACACAAGCCTCATGTAATCACTAAGTTGAGCAGAGAAGCACAAGCAGCTTCGCTCATATCACAGAAAATTCCAGCAGGATAAACTGTCAGTTGACTAAAACCTGTTGTTCACATGCGACTAATCTAAATCCAGAAAACATGGTGGTTTAAAAGTAAAACCTCGGAGCTATCATCTCATGTAGAACATGTGCTTTGTGAGAAATAAAGGCAGCTTGGGCAGTTTCTGCAGGTTTCCGTCGTACCTGCAGTGGATAATCATGGGTCCGGCCTTTGGATATTCGGCCTGTTTACCGTTGACCTGCATGAGGAAGCTGAGGACGCCGCCCGGCTCCTGAGGGACGCCGTGGTCGGGCCAGCTCAGGTACTGGTAGTGCCAGATGGTGCGCGAATGTTTGGGCTGAGAACGAGGAGAAAATAAGAAACGTATCAGAAAATGTTCTGCAGAAACGTGAGCCGGCTGCAGCCACCGACGGCGGCCCGGTTCAGCAGTCTGATGGTCTGTGGATGGACCAGCAGCTGTTGGGTCTCTACAGCAACAGAAAAGGTCTCGTTTTGTCCAAAGGTCTTCAGTTTACTGTCACAGAGGAGCAAAGAAACTAGAACATATTCACATTGAAGAAGCTGAAATCACAGAATTTACAGTTTTTAAGAGTATTAAAGCCATTGGTTGACAGCTGATCGGTGAACCGTCACGCTGTCGGCATGAACCAGGCTTCTGTTACGTTGATGTTTAGTGTTTAATGTTTCTTCACCTCGTTCAGCAGAGCGATCTCCAGAACTCGGACTTTATAATCTGCAGCTTCTCTCTCGGACGTGCAGCTCACCATGAAGGAACCGATCTCCTTGGACTCCTGCAGCGCCGGCCAGTATGGAACACACTTGTTCTGCAGGAAACACAGAACAGATCAGCTCTGACTTCATGATCTCTGACAGCTGAAGGCCAACAGCAGCTTCAGCTCTGGTCAATGAACCACAAGCGGTGAGAGGTTTGTTGGACTCCTCTGGTTCCTGTTTCAGATCCACCTCTTATGCTGCAGGTATTTATAAATAGTGAGCGACTTCAGAAACTCTGCTGGTTCTGAAACATACTTCAGACGTTTCCTCCAGAAACAAAACAAAAAGCGTTTGAGGGAAACTAATACATTTGGTTCATTTTGGATTTCTAGAAATGTTTCGCTTCAAAACTAAAACCTAAGTTAGTTTTTCCTGTTTTTCGCTGGGAGAAAGAACCTGGACCAATCAGATGATCTGGTTCTTGGAATGACCAAAAACAAAACTGGACCATTTAGATTTTTATAAACGGATTCTTTTCCCTGAAACCGTTTTTCTGTTTTTGGGTTTAAAACAAAGAACAATTCAGTGACGGTCTGACCGTGGATCACAGACACATCGAGCTACAGTCAGCGGTGTTGCTAGGATACCGACCCGTCCTTTCTCCACCTCTCTGGTCGTCATGACGATGACACTCGTGTTCTCCTGCCACACCATCTGCCAGAAGTCACTGACAGTGGTTGCTAGGCAACCCTGCGTGGCGATGTAAACTTTCTGGTCCGCAGAGTCCCACAGGGTGTTCTGGAATCACAAACACATCAACACAACACATTACCAACACAACAACAACACAACACCACAACAACAACACAACACCACGACACAACATCACAACATGACAACGACTCAACAACAACTGCCTGTTGTGTTACTGTGACCTACTCTGACATAGTTGGCGTTGATGTAATCTGAACCCACAACGTTTGGGTCGCCGTTCTTCAGGGCAACTCTGGTGTCATTGACTGGAGACACAAAACAGAGAAGAAGAAGAGTGAAGCTCTGAGTGGTTATGGTTAGTAGGGTTATGGTTAGTAGGGTTAGTCATCAGAGGTCTGGTTCATTCAGAGCAGCAGCAGCCTCCTCACAGGGCAGGATGTTCTTGTATCGGTTCTTGCTCTTGTTCTCCGGTCTCTGTCCTTCCTCTCTGCTCTTCTTCACCTTCGCCTCCAGTTTCTGAAGAGCCTGTTGGAAGAAAGAGTCTGAGTTCCACGTTGACACTGCTCACTGTGATGTTACTGACAGAACCACATACATGAACATGTTTTACAGTTGGACTGATTAAACTGTCTCAGAGGGTGGAACCAGTGAACAGTTCAACATCTGCAGGATGAGGAGACGCCAGGTGTTCCACTGACGGAACATCTGTGAAAACATGTTGGGTCCAGGTTTTTACATTTTTATCAAATAAACGATCAATAAACGTTTTTTTTCTCTTAGGCTCCGCCCCCGCGACCCTAGTGAGGATGAAGTAGTGTGTAGATAATGGATGGATGGATGGATGGATGGATGGATGGATGGATGGATGGATGCTTCTTCTCTCTGGTCTCCATGGTTCTGAGTCCTGCTGACAGAAGACATCTCTGAGTTCTTTCTCCTCCTTCATGTTCTGGTTCCTCAGAGCTGCAGGACTTTATGTTGAAACATGAACCTCAGTGAAGGACCATGAATAAATATCAGTATGAAGTAAAGCAGCAGTGGAGATCAGCGTGACTTGTGGCTGTTTGGTTGCTGCTGGGTTCTGAGTTGTTCCTGCTCTGGGCCTCCACCAGGGGGCAGTCTGAGCCTCCGCACCAATTAAGGATGATGGCTGTTGAGCTCATCCGTGTCGATAATTACATATATGAACAGAACTATTGCTCCTGGTCAGCTCCTCAGACTCTCAGCATTAATTCTGTTTAAAATCAAGTCTTACATCGAACTCCTCCCAGAATCCAGCTTTGAGCTTCTCTCCTTCCTGGCTCTGGTCTGAGGTCAGATCCAGCTGCTTCACTCTGCTGTCGATGTCGGCGGCGTTCACTCTGGTCGAGTAGTACGGCTGCACAGGTGAGATACAGGTGTGTGTGTGTCAGCTTCACTCTGCAGCACCTTCAGGTATAAAACTAACAAACCGACTCTGACTCAGGTGTTGTTCACCTGCAGCTCACCTGCTTCAGGTGAACCCAGTTTCCAGAAATCTCCTCGATGCCTTTACGTTTGTAGCATTCGACCAGATCTGTGAGCGAATCGAAGAGCTCGGAGCCGCCAACAGTGTACCTGTCGTTCTAACACAACACACACACAACCTGTCATTGTGACACAACAGACTGTCAAAATAAAAGCATTTATCACAGAGAGAATCGGCAGATTGTCAGCTGTCTGACTGTCTTTGAACGCATCGTGCGTGTTTTTGGTGTTGTGTAGAAAAAAATTAACCAAATCTATGATTTAAATCAGGACTTTTCATTAAAATCATTTTATTTTATTCTATGTCTCACTTAAAAATCATGAAGATAAAAAGTTGCTGAGCTGCAGGACAGTCAGAAACAAGGCCGAAGCGTTCATGCTCAGAAACTGTTCAGAGTTCAGAGAGTTTTTTAAAAAGTCAAAGAGAAAATCATGCATCAGATGAGAACAAAGGACAAAGTGATGAAATAAAATCACTGTGGAATCAGAACTTCAGTCTAAATTTACACTGATAGTCTTAAAATAGGATAAAAAGAGGATTTTTCTCTGTGACTTTCAGGAAGGTTCTGATTCTGTCTCATAAAGTTAATGAGCGTTAAGCCGACTCCTTCAGAATAAAAGCCCTGACAGGAAACATTTAAATAAGAACCAAACACTGTTTGTCTGAGCTACTAATAAAAAAGGTGTGTGTGTGTGTGTGTGTGTGTGTGTGTGTGTCGGCAGCAGTTAACACACAGTGGATTCTACAAACACACAATCCTGTGAAATAAAGGACACAAAGAAACACAAACTGCTGCTGAAAACTGAGAGGAAGCTGATGAACAGCAGCTCTTATTGCACAACAACACAGGAAATGAGACACAACTCTGGGAATACCCACACACACACACACACACACACACACACACAGACACACATTGACACCCACACCCACACACACACACACACACAC
>NW_007577915.1:46153-54757 GCF_000690725.1 Stegastes partitus
ACACACACACACCTGACACATGATCTTGATGTGTGAGACTCTCTTTCCTCCGCTTTTGTTGGTCTCGTCGGTCAGAACCGACAGAACAAAGTCTCCCGGTTTGGACAGAGACTCTCGGACCAGGAAGGTTCCGGGTTCGTCCCGTGCAGCCAGCAGCTTCTCGGCGTTGGGTCCGGACAGGTGTCCGTGGTACCACCTGGACAGGACACACTGAGTCAGCAGGTCTGAGCGCTGGTTAGAACATCACCTCTGTTCCTGGTTTTATGGTTCTGGTTCTTTTATTCTACGTGTTCTGGAGCTTGAATAACTCTCTCTGTGTTGGATATGTTCTTCTTCTACACTCTGATCTAGTTCCTCCGTGCTTTACTCTGTAACCTGCTTCTGTCTTCCTGTGTGTTCTGACCCACTTCCTGCTGCTCGAGCTTCTTCCTGAATCTCTGCGTCTCTGACTCTGGTTCTCATGTTGTTAGATGATCTTCAGTCTGGACTTCTGTGGACCCGGTCTGAATTAGTTTAGTTTAAAAAGCCACAGCTCGTCTTCCTGCAGTCCAACAGAACCACGTACGCAAGAAAACAGAAAACATGGCAAAATCAAAGCAACACAAAAGCCGAGCGAGCCTGACACGTCCTCACAGCCTGATACATGCATGAGGAGAAACTACGTCACATGACCGCGTGCATCATCGCTTCACTATCACTGTGTTTTCTCTATACACATATATTGACATATATTTCCACCATATATACCAGACATACATGTGGTAGATACACATCTGTGTGATCAGCTGTTTCCACTCTTCTGCCTAATCACATCGTTAGACTTCAGCGTCTGTGGTTGAACGTTTCATGTCTGTTAATTAGACACTAAATATGAAACCATTAAAAGAAGGAAAACACCAGGAAGTGTGTGTAAAGCAGTGACGCCCTCAGCTGATTAAATACAAACTAGTTCTACAGTCACAGAACAAATGATTGTTTTTCTTATTATTTACAGTTCTGGTCCGTTTGCTCTGGTCTGCACCTGAACTATTGTGTTTCCAGGTTTAATAGATGTTATTTGTAACTCAACAAACCACAGAAATAGTTAAAATAACACTTCATTTTTTAAACATTTTTCAGTTCTTAATATCCTTTTTTTCCTTTAAAATAACAGCAAATATTAAATTAATCAAATCTAATTCATAGTAATTTAATCAAAGTAAAAATAAGGTTGTTCTGCGGTCCGATGTGAAGAACAGCTGATCGTAGGAACACAGAATGTTTCTGATGTGGACGACGTTCACAGTAAATTAAACTAATTCATTAAATATCTTCTGTGATGAGTTGTTTTCTGTATTTTACCAAAGCTGTAAAATCTGAACATTTGTAAACTGACACCAACAGTCTGAAGATGTTCCGTGAAGCGGACTGAAGGTGGTTCTGGGTGTGGGCTCAGCACACAGCAGCGCCACAGTTCTGGTTCTTCTTCTGAGAAATGTTCTGATGCTGGCGGCCCGATGACGGCTGACGGTTAGAACACTGGTGTGGTTCTCTGGACTCAGTACAGTGAACACAATCATGAGATAAGAGCTAAAACCGAGGTACAGATGTAACCGGGCCAGCGGGTCACTTATTTCTAGCTGCGTGTCGAGAGCTCGGCTCACAGTTGTGACTTAATTTAGTCACAGTTCTCGATTTCTTCTTCTAAACTTCCTGCGCTGCGGTCGGAAAATTTCTGATGACAGATTTCGTGGCTGAAGAGGACAAAGTATTTATAGCTCGCCCTCATCGAGCGACGGTGCTGCACCGCACGCTGGCCCGGTTCTGCTCACAACCTTTACTGATTTATTTCAGGTCCAATCACTGAGTTTTAGAGTTCAGGACGCTTTCAGCTCTGCAGCAGGTCAAAGTGAACGAACTCAGCTGTTTCCCTCAGATGGATCCTGTGTGACTTGAAGGGTCGGAACCAGAACCGAGCCGCTGATCCGCTGACCTCAGAGTCGTTCAGATGAGGAAGGTGGCGAATGAGCAACAGCAAGACGGAGTGTGCAATAGAGGAAGACAGGAGGGTCTGGCCAGGCTTTCAGAAGTGTCAAAACTTAAAGTTTCCAACCGCAGCAACAAAAGGGAAGTTAGACAACCGACAGGCGCAGCGCTCAGCTCCACGGCGCTGCTGCCATCAGCTGCAGCGCACAGAACCGAGACCAGCGACGACAGCAGCAACCAAACCGTGATGGTTCTGAACCCAGACGTTATCAGCCTGACAGCAGCAGGACGCCGGCGGCACCTCTCATCTGGACTCTCTGTTCACTACATTTAGAAACAGGCTCATGCAAATACAGAGAAAGTGTGAGAAGAAGCAGCAGCAGCTCACATCTGGATCCACTGGATCCTCATCAGTGAGCCCAGACCCGAGAGACTCTGCATTCACGAGTAAAACCCACACACACAAAGTTCTGTACAGGACTGGAGCTGAACACTAACATCACACTGCTTTCATTGTCCAGCTTCACCAAATGAAGCGAACACTTGAAGAGTTGATCTTGTGGTAAATGTGTCATACAGAGAAATGCTCCGTCCATGGTTCTGTAAACGCTCTGGATGGTACTGACGGTGGATCAGAAACATCCTGAGCACATTATCTCAGCTTCCAGACCGACTCTGACTCTGGTCCAGTCCATCAGCTGTTCATCTCTAAAAGGTCAGAAATAAGGGAGACGGTGGCTCAGCGTTGATCCACCATCAGTAAAATGTTTCATAGTCGGTTGCTCGCTGCAGCTCTGTTCTGCTGAATGTTTAAACTAATGCCAGATATTCTTCTTCTTCTGACTGGAACAACTACCAGAGACTTTCTGTGATGCTTTAATCTGGTTCATATGAAGAAAACATTACAGAAAGTCCGTTTTCCTCCTGGCGTCACCGTCAGCATCATCTTGTCCTTTAGTCTCGTATGAAGTTAATGAATAATTAAATATTGTGTTGCGTTATATTCAGGATGATGCTTCTGATGTCTGCCTCTAAAAAGGATCAACGTTTGTGCTCAATTAAATCTGAGTTTCTACAGGTTTCCACATACAGCAGAACTCTGTGGCACCGTCAGAACAATTAGTTGTGATCTGACTGAAACCACGATGAAGCTGGGTCAACATCCAGACCACGGAGCTGCCGTGTTGGATCAGCTAAAACACCAAAACATGCTCTTAGAAATGCAGCGCTGCAGCTACAGACAAGCTTCAGTCTATGAGTTATCTTCTCCAGCAGCAGAAACCACGTCATCCTTTCAGACTTCAGACGGCCTGCAGCAGCAAACCGGACCCTCTCCTGACTCACTCTGTGACATACAGATGCTGAAATGGTCTAAAAGTGTCGACAGAGTGAAAGTGTTTCCCCAGAAGAGAAGACGAAATATCAGATTATCCTGCTGCAGCCGTCAGAGGAAACACAGCTGCTCACTGACTCTATATTTAACTCAACCACTAACCAAACTGTGTCACTCTGAAGCTGAGAGCAGGAACCAGAGATCGGACCACATGGACCTGCAGGGGGAGGCTTTAGAGAGACGCACCTCTCTGTGGTCGGGTCCGAGCAGTTCAGCGGGTATTTGAGCTCGATGACGGTTCCGTCTTTGTCCTGCAGGATGCCGTTCTCTGCCGTGTAGTACTCCACCAGCTCCGACAGCGTGGCGAACTTCTCCCCGCCATACAGGTCGTAGAAATCACCCGTGTTCTGGATGCGAATATGGGTCACGAGATCCCCGACCCTGCAGAGAAAACAGCCACTGTCACAGCTGGTCTTATACAATACGACATGTATGTATTGTATACATCTGGAGACACGTGTATGGATTAGGGTTATATATAGATATAGATATAGATATATATATATGTGTGTGGGGGGGAATCTGTCTCTTCTCTGCTGCTGGCAACAGCTTCTACAAAGTCCTTTACTGCTTTTCAACACCGAATCATCCATCCATCCATTTAACTTTGCTTTTTAACAAGAACTCGATAGATTTACTAAAAGAGGAGTCGTAGGAGTCTTGGTGGTCTCCCTCACTTGTCTCCTTCACTAGTCTCCTTCCCTCAGTCTCTGAGGACGTCCTGCTCTAGTCAGATCTCCTCATGGTCCATAGTCCTTCCATGTCGTAATGATGGGTTTAACTGGACTCCAGAGATGTTCAGGAACTTGGAGATGTTCTGGTATCGTCTCCTGACTGATGCTTCTCAACAACCTTTCCCAGAGTTCTTGGAGGGTTCTTCAGTCTTCATGGGGTAGTTCTAACCAGGAGTTCTGATCCACCAGTGACTGGACCTTCCAGATACACGAGTCTTTATGCTACAATCACTGAGACTCATTCACTGACCTCAGATGATGCGTTTACTGACTGTGGGACTTCTANATGTTTCTGGACTGTGGGAGGAAGCCGGAGAACCCGGAGAGAACCCACGCTGCACGGGGAGAACATGGAGACTCCACGCAGGAAGATCCTGGGTGTCCTCACCGGGACGCCAACCGGCGACCTTCTAGCTGTGAGGCCACGGTGCTAACCACTGATCCACCTGCAGCCCTTCACCGAATCATGATGAATTTAACTTTGCTTTTTAACAAGAACTCGATAGATTTACTAAAAGAGGAGTCATAGGAGTCTTGGTGGTCTCCCTCACTAGTCTCCTTCCCTCAGTCTCTGAGGACGTTCTGCTCTAGTCAGATCTACTCATGGTCCATAGTCCTTCCATGTCTTAATGATGGGTTTAACTGGACTCCAGAGATGTTCAGGAACTTGGAGATGTTCTGATATCTCCCACTATTTGCACTATCTTATATTTTCACTTTATTGTATATAATGCTTTGTGTATATAGTACTTTGTTTAAATTATTTTTATTTCTAGTATTCTTATTTTTATAGTATTCTTATTTTTATTCTTATTTGCACTGCTGCTATTGTCGTGTTCTTCCACACAAGTTTCGTTGTACTTCTGCACAATGACAATAAAGTCTCTTTATCTTTATCTTTATCTTTATCGTCTCCTGACTGATGCTTCTCAACAACCTTTCCCAGAGTTCTTGGAGGGTTCTTCAGTCTTCATGGTTCTACCCAGGAGTTCTGATCCACCAGGGACTGGACCTTCCAGATACACGAGTCTTTATGCTACAATCACTGAGACTCATTCACTGACCTCAGATGATGCGTTTACTGACTGTGGGACTTCTAGCACCACCTGGCTGCAGTTCAGTTAGCTGATCCAGTTAAAGGACGAGGATACTGATGCAGTCACTTATTGTACATATTTTACTTAATGGACGTTACCTTCAGAAATCTGTTCTAACTTTGGCATGTTTTTGTAAATTCCTGTCAAAACAAGTCAAATCAGGGAACCATGACTCCACGTTAAACGGAATTAAAAAGGAGAAACTTTACCGGCATGATATGTGGCTTTAGAAAAAACAAACTTCAAAATCAATAAGATGTTGTTCAGCTTATTTAGCTTTGAGCCCTAATTCTTCATCACATGTTTTAAGTTTAAAGGCTGCAGATACAGAAGGAAGTCAACGAACGAGTAGAAGCACTTCTCTATGTCACTGATTTTACTTTCCCTCCTGAACAGTCTCCAAAGTTTTAGAAATGAAACTGGCTTCTCAGGATTCTTCCACCACTAGAACGGCCAGTCAGCCCCGTGAGCCGGACCAGCGAAGCTACCAGAGATGTTCCTTCACTGTTTCCACCACCTTGTGTTGTCTGCTGTTTGCTCTCAACACATTTAACTTCTGATGTTCAGCCAGCATCTATCGACACCACCTCACCGAGCAGCACATCTGCTTACAGCAGAAGAAACAGCAGCCCGACAGCTCAGAGAACATCTGCCTTAAAGAACCCAGAAGACCATCATGAACTAAGACGGAGCTGTTAGTAAAAACACTGTAAAGCTTTTCATTGATTGCAGATTTTGATCTTTGCCGTGAAGCATGCAGATGATAAAATAAAAGTGCTCTAACGGACCCATGCATCCACAGAAACCAACCACACGTGTAAAGCAGTTTCAGCTCTCGGCAGCTTCATCACACCCATACAGATTCACACATTCACACACTTCAGGTTTTCAGCTCAAAGAGCAACAGAATCAACAGAACAGTTGGTCTTAAAGCGACCTGGAGCTGCTGCAGAGACTCTGGACCGGGACGGGCTCAGAACAAACCGCATTCATCTGTTTTATTCTGCTGGTTGAAATATTTCATTATTTGTAAAATCATCACATTTTTGTCATAATGTGAACAGAAACCAAATGAAAGTGTGAATCTGAGCTGCTGGGAGCAGAATCAACACATGACTGATGTTATCGAGGCCACAAAGAGCAACGGAAAATTCCTGTGCAGGCTTCACACGTTTGTCCCAAACAGTCGCACTAATGTCTGCAGAAGAAACTAGGAAGTGAATGAAGAAGCTGTAAGAGTTCAGCAGCAGAGAATGAAAACCAGACGAGAACGTGTTACCTGACGGACAGAGAAAAGTCTCCGACGTTCTTCTTGCTGGGTCGAGCCAGAAAGCTGCCATTGGTTCCTCTGGACTTGAGGATCTCCTCGGCCTGCAGACCGCTGATGTCTCTGTGGAACCACCTGCAGCAGAAACACAGACGACTAAACACACGACCCAACACACAGCGACACGATGAGCAGAACCTTCTACTCTGAGTGCACAACACATTTATTTAACGGATGAACCGCCATCATGTCAGCACCCTGCAGCTGGATGATTTGTTCTGCAGCCGTCGTAGTTGGTCGACTACTTTAACATTCGATTCCATAAACACCGGCCGTCTGCTGCAGTAAAGCACAAACACTGATATTTCACTGAACACAACTAGAACTAAAAATCCACAGAAGCTCTTCGTCCAAACGTCACTGAAACCTCAGAGTCACATCTGACGGAGCTGCAGTTCACTGATGAAGCTCAAACGTGTTTTAAAGGTTTTAATAAAAGCTGCAGGTCAGGCTGTGCAGGTCAGAGAGAACAAACACCTCCACTGAGTTTGTTTCAGTGGAAAACACATTTTAAAATGACCGTTCCAACTCAGATGTGACTTTCACGGAGACGTCCGTCACAGTAGCTCGTGTTTCGCTGCCTCCAGCTAACAGCCGCCCAACCAACAGTTATGTATGAGTTCAGCCAACGTTCTGACAATCAGCCTGTTTCTCATGTAGTTCAGAAGATTCTTTCTAACTTCTCAAGGATTCAAGGATTCAAGGCCTTTACTGGTCACACACACAGTTATACACGATGTAACACGCAGTGAACCGCTTTGTGTTCCTGGTCCACACCGACACAAGATCAAGATGAATAAAAATAAAGAATAAAACACACAAGAAATATATTTATATACATATATATATGTATATAAATATATATAGATAGAGAGAGAGAAAGGGATAAAGAAAAAATAAGCAAAAATAAATAAATCAGATTTTCAAACAATGCAGACGGAGATGGAACAAATAAAGAACGTACAGTCAACGATACCTGCATGTTTAACACCAGTGCATCAGCGAGAGCTCTGAAACTACAACATGAAGCTTAATGACACAATACTGAAGAAACAAAGTCCAGTTCAGGTTCTGACCGTTAACTTCAGTTTACAGCTTTAACTCTGAACCAGTTTTAGAAGTCGCTGCTGCCTGACGAAGAACTTTGTTGGGTTCTAAGAAAAGCTCCAATAACAAAGACTGTTGATAATATTTTGATGACGAAAGACGGCGACGGACAGAACCGAGTGACAGCTTGCAGCAGAAGGAACCTGCTGCAGAACCAGAGGACGTGGAGCAGAAACGGGTCATGATCCTGAACTTTAACGTGATTTTTCAGACTTGGAGCAGCTTCGCAGATCACATGACAGACGACAGCTGGAGAGAAGAAGGAGGAATGGAAACAGAGAAGTTGCAGCGAACACAAAGAACCGAGCGGATCGACTCACCGGACCATGGTTCTGCTGCTGCTGCTGCTGCTGCCACCAAACACAAGAACCGAAGACTCACTGGAACCTGAACCACATGTGCAGACTCAATGAGAAGCTTTTTCGTGCCGACAGAACAAAGAAACTGTCTCTTGTTCGACTTCCTCTCTGTAAGCTCGGTGTTCTGGTGCTGGTCCTCGCTAACTCGTCCACTGATCTGACCTCAGAGCTGCACCCGAGCCGCTCAAACAAGCCCGTGCAGGTGAACTTACTGTGCTGCCGCTCGGCCAGACGTTCTCTGCAACTGCCTCCTCGCTGAGCTCGCTCTGCTCTTCCTTCCTTTTTACGTCTCCTTTCACAAAGTAGTGAAAGCAAGACAGGAACCAGAATAGCTGACGGCCGGAATCCTCCCCAGACGCTGCTGCGCTCACACCACCAGCACAAAGCCCGGCTTCACAGACCCGAGGAGCTCTGAGGAGCCATGGCTGTATGCAGAACCAGAACAGAACAGCAGCTAACAGAACCAGACCTCCACAGAACCTCTGAGCTCTGAACAGAATCACACCTGCTGCTGTCTGTTGTTCTGCACTTCCAGGTGTGACAACAAGTAGAACACAAAGGTCGCACAGCACTTCCTCATTCACACTGCAGCCTTCCTCTGTGTGTGTGTAGCTGTGTGTGT
>NW_007577915.1:55732-63726 GCF_000690725.1 Stegastes partitus
CTAGTGAAGGAGACTAGTGAAGCACAACCACTGGGCAGAGTGGATAAAGAGAGAAGAGCAGAAGCATGTTGACAGAGATGCTGGTCTTGGGAGGACACAAGCTAAGAGGAGTTGAAGTTCCTAACTTGTGGCTCCAGCAGCTCACAGCTGGACATCAACAGCTGCTGAACTTCTTCATAATTTTAGGTTTTTAGGTTGCACTTGTCCCAAATGTTGCGAAGCTGCAATCAATTCTTTTTGGATTAATCGATCAGCTGTTTGATAGAAAACGTGATTCAGAGTTTCTTGTTTAGTCAAAAGATGTTCAGTTTACTGTCACAAAGGAAAGAAACCAGAAGACACAGACTGGTTACCTGTCCAGGTGAACCTGCCTTCATCCTCAGTCACCTGGGATAGACTCCGCCCCCTAGTGAGGATGAAGGTGTAGAGATGACGGATGGATGGAGACGTCCTGTTCAGACTGTTGGTAGAGCTCATCTTATCTGAACAGAGCTACATTATGCACCGATATCGGAGTGATTTTATCTTCAGTCGATTCAATGAAACGCAGAGAAAAAAAGTGAACGCTGAAAATAAAAGTTACAATAAAGATTCATACATCCACACGGATCTGAACCTGCTCGACTTACTCAGATGATTGTGCTGAGTTTTATGAAAGCTTTCTGACATGCAGAGGAAACAGTCTGCAGGCAGAGCAGCAGCAGAACCAAGAGACGTGTTCAGGAGAAGAAATACAGTCACACTGGACAGAGACCAAGACCCAAGACAAGAGGCATGAGAGAGAGAGAGGTGGAACAAACTCACCGACAGGACATCGCGTGGACTCAACTGGACCGGACTGGTGTTAAACTGGTGTTTAACTGGTGTGTAAGTGGAGGCGATGGCTGAACAGGCCTCCTGTGTTTCTGTGTGATGATGGCCAGCAGTGACTCTCAGCTCCTCATCCATTCATGTGCAGCTTCAGTGTGTCCTGAGCAGATCTGAGGCTTCATCAGCTGCCCATCCTCCCGTCCTGTAATTTACTCTCATTTTCCTAATTACTCGACTATCTCTGGGAGAAAATGTGCGTCTTCCTGCTGCGTCTTCCTTCGACCTCTCTGGAAACTGACTCTGCTGCACATTTGCCTCCATGTAAATTCCACCTCATGTTTCCAGGATACATGCAAAGTGTGTCGGGTCTTTGTGAACCACATTTGTTTTGTCTGAACAGTCACATTTTCCTAAACTGGTGTCAGCATCCACACGGCTTTCTTAGCGACAAATGGAAGGAGAAACCTGCAGAAATGAGCGGATGTGTGTAAATAAAGCAGCCGACTGAGTGGTTTCATGAGTATTCAGAAGAGACGTAGTCCTGAGCTGTGGCCCTCAGGCAGCACTCCACCAACACCAACACCACCACAGCAACGAGTGGATCTGCAGAAGGACAGAGTTCAGCAGAACCAGTCCAGCACAAGCTGCACTCAGAAAACTTGTTCAGTCCTTTCAAACAGTCGTAGACCTGCAGCTCTCTGACGTCTGTCAGGTTTCTTGTTTTCTGTTAATAGCTGCAGAACATTTGGGCATCAACGAATGTGACACATTCAAAACTGACCTGCTGATGAATTCAACGTGAGTGGGACATCAGTGTCTTCACAACAATCCAGACTGTAGTTTGTTTCACTGGAAACAAACTCGTGGTGGCGCTAGAGGAGCAAACAGACGTCTGAACACCGTCTCACAGCGATTCATCAAACACCTGAAGGCCAAAAGCCACTTAACACTCTGTATAGAACCAACCAGCAGGTGGCGCTGTGAGTCTAAAACCATGTTGGCCAATCAGAAGCTTGAAAAAAAACAAAAGGTTCTTCTGGTTCCACTGGACCCACTTGCGTCCAGCTGATACATTCATCTCAATAAAACGTCCGATTTCAGTCGATATCAATAATTATTGATCATTTCAATGATCAGCGACCAGAGCCAAGCCACGCACCACCTCGAGGTTCAGTGTTCAGAGTGTTCAGTCTGGGCCGGGTCTCAGTGGACGCAGACCCCAACCCGACCTCCAGAACTCTGACATCAAGTCTGTCAGCCCTCAGAGCAGCTGCTCAGCTGGACGTGATGGAGGACAGGAGGTTCTGGAGGTTCTGGACCATGATGGTCCTCCAGACGACTGGAGGCCTGCACTGAAGCCTCAGGGTGAGGAAGGATGGAGGTCTGTGACCAGGGACATGATTGGCTGTTTGTGATGCAGCATTTCCTAATTCTTTGTGGTCTTTTCACTCATTTCTATGAACTAAAATGTACCAGAAATGAAGGCAGGTGACCTCGTCGGCCCCCAGTCACTTCCTTTGCATTTCCACTGACGAAGAACCTGTGGCTGCTGTTCTGTCTCCTGCATGTGTTGACTGATCAGCATGCCATCAGATTTCCTGTAGATTTACATGTAAACAGGTAAAAAGTGCGTCAGCAGGCTCACAGCAGCACTCTGTTCACCACCACTGTCATGATGCAACACCACAAACCAGAACCCGCCATCGGTCTTCAGGGTTCCTTCATCAGACACAGAACTGCGTTTGTGTGGATGAACCGCATCAAAAAGAAAAGTTATTCATGAACACAAAAACCTGCTTTAAAATATTCAACAGAAAACCTGAAAAACTGTTGAGTTTTTATTGTAGTCCATAAAAACAAACAGCAACGATAGAAACAGCGAGGTGGTAACCATAGTAACCAGAGTCAATCATGTAAAACAACAGACAGTAAGAAATTAAATTAACTTAAGATTTCCTTCCTTCTCCAAACCTGCTGCATGTTTCAGGAGACTTCTGGTCTGTGGAGGAATGTGGAGGTGCTGGTCGGGCTCAGGCGGGCCCGACAGGACGGGTGGGTTCAGGACACACACACACACAGAGGTAACAGATATAAAAGTGACAGTAACAGTCTGTCTGCAGTAGAGACGCACATCTATATGCCCGGGTTAACACACGCTCTCACACGGCGAGGACAAGACTTCTAAAAAACCTTCACAAGTTCCTAAAGGTGAAAATGACACAAGAAAATCCCTCGAGTAGTTTAATAAAAGTTACTACAAAGCACCGGTAAAGTCCAAACATGCTGCTTTTCTGCGTCTGTCCTCGTCTGCTTCGTGATACATACAGGTGACTCGGCCGGCGGCAGGACGGAGGACGACCGAGTCTGATCCCAGTGAGGAGAAGGAAGTGACGGTTCATTGGCTCCCGTCCGACATGTACACGTCCAATCAGAGTCCAGCAGCCTGGTTCCGAGGGTCCGGGGTGGGAGGTGGTGCAGAGCGAGGACGACTAACCTGACTGTGCTGTACATGGAGTTTGAGGGGGAGGAGTCTGCTACATGGCGGTGAGGTCAGGTGACGGGTCAGCGCGGCACCTGCATCTGCTGCGAGCCCTGCGATTGGTTCTGAGCGGCGACCTCGGGGCCGCGGCTCGCCAAGCGGCTCAGGATGTTCCTCTCGGACATCTGCAGCCGCACGGCGACGGGAGGAATCCTGGCGATGGTCGCCGGGAGACGAGTGACGTCAGCCTTCATGTCGCTCAGAAGCTCCTCGAGCTGTTTGAGAACTGAAGACACGAAACAGAGACCGCAGTGAGGAGACTGAAAATACACCAGATGTGTTTTTATTACGGGGCTGCACGGTGGATCAGTGGCTAGCACCGTCGCCTCACAGCTAGAAGGTCGCCAGTTCGTCCCATTAAGACGCCTGGGATCTTTCAATAATTCTAATTTGATTTGATTTAACACGAACCTCAGTGAAGGAACACGAGACAGGAGCAAAGACAAAGCAGCGCTCTTGTCACAAAACAACAAACTGTGTGAAAACTAACTGAACACTGAAGTAGATGTTGGAGGTAGGACTAGATGTTGGAGGTAGGACTAGATGTTGGAGGTAGGACTAGGCGGTGTGCAGATGATGGATGGATGGATGTTGGAGCTCCACTGCATCCATCTATCTGAAGGCTGTTTCATCAACGTGTTTCCAGTGAACTATTCAAACAGCATCGTTTCTCTTCTGTTGGAGGCCGTTTGTTGCATCATAGCAGACAAAGACGAGACGCTCCTTCACACGGACACAGAACAAAGCTGGAAACAGGAATCTGCAAATATCCCTTCTGATGATAATCAATCGTTTATACTGTGGAAAACATTAACGAATGTTTCCCTTCAGACTGTGACATAACCCAGTCCTTCGCTTTATTCTGACGTCGTGGTCTGCAGGTGAGCAGCAGGTGAGCTGCAGGTGAGCAGCAGGTGAGGCTCATGTTCCTGTTTCCTGATGCTACAATGAAGAAGCGTCTCTGTTCATACATGGAATAATCTATTTTTACCCGTTTGTGGTCGTGTTAGCAGCTATTATTAGAACATGTAAATATGTGTATTTCCATAGCTGCTGCTGCCTTTTCCCTGCTGTGACACTGAAGGCAGCACTTCTCAACAACAAACTGTTCACTGGAAGAGAAACTGATGCTGGAACAGTGAAGATACGAGCAGAGCAGCCGACATGGAAACCTCCAAACCCTCCACACAGGAGGGAATGGAGGAGCTCAGAGCAGCTTCATTCTGCTGATGGACACAGCAGACGGTCAGGATTCAGGCTAACGTGTGATTACTGAGCCCACAGTTCAGGACAATTAAATCAAAACTTCTACATGATCTAAGAGGATTTCTGACTCCAGCAGTCGGTCATTTTAATCCGGTGGAAGCTGTTTCCATCTCTCACACAACAACCAGTCAGTCAACTACTGAACGAACCACAAACTGCTTTGACTACCGATCACCAGAGTGAACTATCTCTGGACTCTGGTCCACATCTTTCATCATTTTCTGACATTTTAGAGACAAACAGCTGATCGATTGATCCAGTAAACACAACGACGAGCTGCTGCTCTCCTCACAACAAAGTCATTATTATGTGTTTCTATTAATGAGCTCAAAGATGAGACTGTTCATGACGGCTTCAGTGTTTTCATATTTCAACTCCCCCATAATCACATAACTGATCTAGAGTCCGATATGACAGGTTCTGGATCAGTGACACGATGAGAACTAACAGAGAACATTCCAGGTTTGATCTTTAATAGTTCCTCACATGTTGTTGTTCAGACAGACTCAGATTTAATCAGAATAAACCTGCTGGACGTGTTTCAAAAACATTTTCTCAGAAAGAGTTTCATTTATGAAGTTAGAACTTTTAATAGTTTATGATGAAGAAGTTTAAATAAAACCAGAGATTTTTGAGCAGAAGGACCCTGATGAAACAGAAGAACTTCTTCTGTCTTACAGTCTGAGACCCGTCGTGTCCTCTTCCAGGTGTGTTACCTGCTTGTAGGTGTGTTACCTTTGTGCAGCACAGCGTTGGCGGGTTTGTTTCCGGACATGGACTCCTTGCTCAGGTGCTGGTGGGACTCGGCCAGACACTCGACCTCGCTGAAGCGGGTGTTGAGGGCCATGGACGGGTGCGCCGGGTCCTCGGTCATGTTCAGGTAGGCGGCCCGGCGGAGCTGCTCCTCGATCACCAGCGCCTGCTCCAGCAGCTGCGAACACAGAGGCGACCAATCAGACATCACGCAGACACTCGGGGGAGGTCACGTGACCAGGAGCGCTGCTTCACCTTGAACCTGCGAGCAAGAAACTTGTTCTTGATCTCCAGGAAGTTTCCTCTGCTCATCTCGCCTTTGAAGGGCTCGTTCAGGATGGCGAACCTCACGTCGTTCTGCACGTCCTGCCAGCGAGCGTAGCCGTGTCTGAGCGCCGCGTCAGGACCAACAACCTGAGGACGGACGGTCCGATGGGGACTACACCTGAGGACATCTGTCCTTTACCACCGCTCACAGATGTCTGCACAGAGGCTACTTTCTAAAGCTACAGCTTACAATGTCCCCCTAAATGCATCATGCATAGACTAGCAATAGGTGCCACCCCCTGAACCGATGGTCCCTGAACGCCTCACAGTCTTCAGTAGACATCAGCTAACTTCACTGAGCTCTGATGGTCCCACATCTTTATTCTCTGCTCGGTTCTCCTACAGACTCTACAGCAGAGCGTCTGAAGTGACGGTGGTTCTGAGCGGTTCTGTTTGAAGGATACTGGATGATGCCGGCCAGCAGCCAGTAGTCATGGCGCCGGTGCCAGATCTCGAAGGTCTTCTTGGTGACGGTGGCGGCTCTTTCCTCGTTCTGCCACAGAGAGTGGAGTTCTGAAAGGAGATCGGACGGGTCAGAACCAGCAGCACTGAAACAGAACAAAGAGCAGGGAGAACAGAGAACCCACCTGTGAATCCTCCGTCTGCGATGTTGAACATGAACCTCTGCTTCGTCGCCTTCTTCTTCTCCTCGCTGACGTTGACCGGCACCGCTCCTCCTTCTTTGGTGTTTTCTCCGTTCTGCAGTTTGCCAGAATCTTCTGCTTTCACTGCATCTTTCTCCTCTTTTTGTTCTGCAGGAACACAAACATGTCGGATGGTCTCATTCACATCAAGACATTAAACAGAGGAAGCTACTAGAAGGAGGATGTCTCCAACAGCTTCCTGCTGAAGCAGCTCTGGGTGATTTTGTACCTTTTTTCTCCTCCGATGGAGAACTCGTGTCCATCTTCTCATCTTTGCGTTCATCTGCATAGACAACAGAAGTTCGGTTACAGACTGAAGCTGTGAGACGTCAGACACTGGTCTACATGTACTAGAACACAGCTGACGTGTCTCTGCTCTAGGACAGGTGAGAACGTTCTACAGCTCCACACGGTGCCAGCAGGATGCCGTCAGTGACACCTGGATAAGGAGGTTTAGGAATGAGCTGCTACCACGCCCTCAGATAAACCTCCATCCATTCCTGTGAATAAACCTGTGAACTCCCGTCACTGAAACATCGTCTCACCTTTGCTTTTCTCCTCCTCTGCCTCCATCTTTGCCTCCGAAGCTTCACCCTTCACCTCAGAGTCTTTCTCTGAACATTTGTCCTTCTCCTCTTTGTCTTTGCTCGAGTCTTCGGCCTCCTTGCCTTCGTCTCCATCCGTCTCCTTTTCTTTCTCCTCCTTCTCTGCAGCAGCGTCCACTTCTTCTTTCTTCTCAGGAGATTTTTCAGACTCGTCTGGAATTTCAATAATCTGCAGACGAGAAGTTTTAATTAGTGACACAGTAAATTCCAGCACAGTAACTGGCACTGATGTTAAATCAGCGCTTACCTCTGGATCTTCGGCCTTCTTGGCTGCTTTACTGTCGTCTGCCTCCTTCTTCAGCTCGTCTTTGTCCTCAGATTTAGACAAATCCTCTGAAAACACACGTTAGCGACACACAAACTGTGTTTACTAATTGAAATCCACATTTAATGTCTGAATCTTAAAAATGTTTCTGCGGGTCATTGATGAGCTGAAGGTGGTGGTTCCGTCTGCGTCCACTGGAGGGCGGCAGACTGAACATCTGTCAGTCCAGGTTAAAGTCACAGCTGGATCCAAGTTTAAATGTAGAATCTATGTGTTGGAGTTCAGCCTCCAGCTCCTGTTTGTTGTGTTTGAGTTCAGGTCAAACTGAGGTTCCGTGTTCCTGCTGAGAGGAAATGATGCTGCAGACCACGTCGGTTTCAACACTCAGACCAGCAGCAGGTCCGGCAGCCACGTGTCACATAAGAATCATTCTAAAGGGTTTTAATGTCTCCGTACTGCTTCACACAGTTGGGCAACAGCTGTTATGAACAGTTCTGCTTGTTGATTCTGGTTCTTAGCAGCTCTTAGTTCCACCGGAGGTTAGAATGACTTCAACAGTTCAATCTAGATTTTATTTAATAAGCTGATGACATCATAAACTGTTCAACAGTCCCAGGAGGCTTTTCCTGCTAAGACTACTCGAACATCATATCTCAACAACTTCCCTGAGGTTCTACCAAAGGGATCAATAAAGTCCTATATCTATCTAGTTCTATCTATATCACAGTAATGGTAGTACTGCTGAAGTACCACCAGTGTAATAGTACTGAAGTACCACCAGTGTA
>NW_007577915.1:64524-66160 GCF_000690725.1 Stegastes partitus
GTCGTGTTACCTGGTACAGGTGTGTGTGTCGTGTTACCTGGTACAGGTGTGTTGGGCTGAGTGTCTGCAGGTGTGCCGGTGGACGGGGTCTTTGGGTCTTCACCTGCAGCCAGAGCTGCAGCTCTCTTGTTCTCCTCCAGTTCTGCCATCCAGGGCATGGACCACTGACCGTTCACATGTTCGAACTCCTGGACCTGCAGCAGGTGAACGAGTCGAGTCAGAATCACTGCTGGAACATGGACAACTCTAAACCAGAGCTGCAACATTTCCTGTTTCACTGAGAGCTGAAGAGAAATTTACCTCAAACACATCAGGATGCAACTATTTCTGCTGCTCGATACAAACACCAAACTCCCGTCTGCGTACCTTTTTCCGTATCAGCGACATGACGCCGATGCGAGTGAGCACGTGCTGCCTGGACAGACCTTCTCGCGGGACGCCGTCGGCGAAGGTTTCAGCTCCGTCAGCTCCAGGTTCACAGAGGTGCCGCATGAACAGAGATACGTAGGCCCTGCAGGGGGCAGGACGAGAAGAAGAGTCCACTTTTAGACTCCATTCTTTCTGGTTTCTGTCATTTTGGTGCATCGTTAAAGATAACTTGCGTTTCAAGCTGATTTTAGTGTTCAGGGTGAAATAAGAATCAAGATCAAAGAATAAGTGAACCAGACTGAGAACTTCAAACACACTCACTTGAATTCTTTCTCAGATTTCCCTCTCAGGTCTCTGACCAGCCACTGGTTGGTGAAGGCGTCCTGAGGAGGCATCCCATAGCGCATCACTGCGTTCAGGAAGGCCTTCCTCTGCCGGGCGTTAAAGCCCAAAACCTGCCCGAATTCACATAAAACACGAATCTCAACTCACTTCCTGTTGACATCCATATGTTTTTATTCCTGAGTTTCTGCTCATGTCAGAGAGAAACGGAGCAGCAGCAGCTCGTACCTCGATGTTTCCTCCGACTCGGGCCAGCAGCGGAGGCAGAGGCTTGTCCCGGTCGTTTCTCAGCCCTTTGCGGTTCGGCCGGCGAGCGTTCGCTGTGATGGAGGACAGAAGGTGGGTTTGATTCAGTTTGACTCTCAGAAACAGACGATACACGTCCAGCTGCAGCTCTCCGCCCTCAGTAAACGCTGCTTCCACAACATGGACGCACTTCGTTTAACAGAACTGAGCCAGAATCAAACCAAAGCAGAACATGAAAGCTATTCCAGCCTTTAATTGGTAAATAAACACTGAGCAACATTTGATCAACTGACAAACTGAATAAGTACTAGTTTGTTCCTAATTAGCCCTGAAACCTCATTAGCAGGTGGATCAAGCAGCTCCGCGGACCAGCACTCTGCTGGTTCCAACTTCCTCTCCCTGCTTCTGTCTTTTCTCGCCTCTCTGCACTGACCAGCTGCATCCTGAGCTGTTGCTCCTACGAGTCGTCCGAGACGCATCAACATCTGCAGGGTTCGGATGGACGGTAGTGGACACGGAGATTATATTCATCAACGTCCACCTTAAATCCACCTTAAAGACTGAATCTGAGCTCAGACTGCAGGAGGTGGAACGTGACAGGTTCTAACTCTGCTGCATCATGGAGGATGCTCTCCTCTCTAATCTCAGATGTTAACCCCCCAGAAACTGGAGCATCGCA
>NW_007577915.1:66810-76242 GCF_000690725.1 Stegastes partitus
GAAACAGACACAAAACAGCCTGAATAGATACGGAACAAAGAAAACTGGACACAACAAGCCAAACGTATCCACGGCTGGACTCGGATCGGCGCTACGTTGATGGAAAACAGACAGAAATGGACGCAAACGCTCATAAAGAGAAACTAAACAATGAAAGAGACACAAAACAGCCAAAATAAATGGAACACAGACAAAACTAGACACAAAACGATGTACACACACACACACACACACAGTGTCTCTCTCTCTCACACACACACACACACACTGTCTCACACACACACACACACACGTAAACGTTTTACCTTCGGTCCGTTCATCAAAGTCTTCGTCTCCTTCCTCCGAGGCCACTGAATAGTCGGACTGGTTGTCTGATTGGTCCTCCTGCCAGTCTGCACAGAGCACAGAGACACCGATCAGCCATCAATAATCAAAGATACACTCCAGCTGAGGAGGGCTTCGGCCAGCGGGGGGCGCCGCTGCAGCTAAGCGACAGTTAATCTGAAGGTTCTGTAGCAAACATCTGCAGCCTGAGGTCCTGGTTATTGTTGTTAATATGATCATAAATAATAACTCAACAACAACAACAACAACAACAACAACAACAACAACAATAATAATAATAATAATAATAATAATAATAACTAAACTAACACACGGACACACTGAACAGCTCACAAACATGCAGGACGACTCAAACACACACAGCTTACACTGATCACTGCAGCTGGAGTATTATGGTCTGTCTTACTCTGTTTTCCTACTCAGGCTTCAGAACCAACCTGCTGAGCTGCATCAGCATCACTTTGGCTGAACAC
Organism: Stegastes partitus; assembly: GCF_000690725.1. Taxonomy (NCBI): domain Eukaryota; kingdom Metazoa; phylum Chordata; class Actinopteri; family Pomacentridae; genus Stegastes; species Stegastes partitus. The sequence continues at coordinate 67,629 of NW_007577915.1, forward strand.
ACGTGAAGCTACGAGTCGACGGCTGCATGCACTCAGACCACCACAGACACACAGAAGAGGTTGCATGATGTTGTTCTGTACCCTGTCTAATACCTCGGTCCTCCTGCGAGCCGTCATTGTAGTTGACCGGCTTGCGTGTTCGTTTGCCTTTGCCCAGGTTTCGGGCGAGATCCTCCTGCTGCTGCTCGTAGTGATGTCGCAGCAGCTTCTCCCAGTAGTCGGGGTCGACGCTCTCCTCCTGCTTTATCACCTCCCGCTCCACCTCCTCCTCCTCACACAGACAACAGCCGCTCAGGTCACACATGCAACAGTCTGAAGCAGTGACTACTCTGACAAACGGGAAACGCTGGGCCTGAGCTCAACCTGCACATCTCCCCCTCGGCTTTAAGCTAATCCTCTGAGCCTGTGGTTCACGTTTCACTCTGACTAACGTCTTCTGTCAGGAAGACTCAGTCAGAGGACAGGAACAGGTGGAAGTTATTGATTATCTGTTGTTAAAAAAATGTTTCCACAGTTTTACCAGTTGGAACATCACGTCGCAGACGTTTAACATGTTCACTAGTTTCCGTCCTCTCTGCCTGCACTTCACCTGACATCAGTAGCGCTGAACAGGGACGACATGCTCGTAGTCTACAGGCTAATTATTAAATGCTAAGTGTGGAATAAAGTGATTTTGATGAAACATCACAATATTTTAGAGGTAACTTAAAATCCAAATGCAGCCTCTGATTGATAAACGGAGACATTCTGGTGTTTCTTAGAGACGTGTTCAGAGGAATGAAAAAGCTTAAAAGTGTTGAAGTTCAGCCTGTCTCTGTGGTTAAGACTCTTAGACAAACCCTGCTCAGTAAGACCCTAGAGCGGCCCAGTTAAAAGCCAGATGCTGGTCTGAGTCGGTACCTCGTCGTCCTCGTCTTTCACCACATATTGAGCCACCTTGAAGGAGCTCAGGTACTCGTTCATGCTCTGCAGCTCCGTGTCCTCGGTGGCGTCCTGGTTCCTGTCCAGCAGCCGGTCGATGGCCTGGTCGTCGTAGTGGATCACGCTGCTGTCGTCCTCCTTGTTGTCTCCTGAAAGCAGAACGGATCCAGAGGAGACGGGAGGAAGCAGAACCTTTAATCACTGACACACCAGGTCTCTGTACGAACAGCGTCCTCCTCCAGCCTTCCTCACCGTCTCCCACTTCGTCCTTGAACAGCTCTTCGGTTCCAAACTTGAGGATGTCGTCGAGCTCCTGCTTGGACATGGAGCCAGTCTTAGAGCCCAGACCGGGCCGGACCACGAGGTGGGTCAGCATCATCTTCTTCTTGGCCACCTGCAGGGAGACGAGCAGTGAGCAGCTGACGGCAGCCTCCTGACATTTACATGAGTTTCCCTGAACAGACCTGAGTGATTCTCTCCTCCACAGACGCTTTGGTCACGAAGCGGTAAATCATCACCTTCCTGTTCTGGCCGATCCGATGAGCTCTGCTGAACGCCTGCAGAGAACATAAAGCAGATTATGTTGTGCAACTGGAACGTATGAGCTGCTTCAGAGCCCAAACTGTGATCTGAAGAAGCTTTCAGGATGTTTTTAGGGGAGAATAAAGGTCCAGTATCTCTGAGTGGCCCTGAATCTGACTGAACTCAGAGAACAGTCTTCTGTCCTCTCGACGTCCTCGTCCAGCTTCTCCTCCTCTCCAGAGTCATTTCATCTCACATCATCAGGGGCTTCTGTTGCACTATCTGTGAGGTTCCCCCTGGCTCTGGTTACCTGGATGTCATTGTGGGGGTTCCAGTCGGAGTCGTAGATGATGACGGTGTCGGCGGAGGCCAGGTTGATGCCCAGACCTCCGGCTCTGGTGGAGAGCAGGAAGGCGAACTGCTGAGCTCCAGGAGCTGCAGGATGAAGATCAGAGTCCAGGTGAGACCAACAGACTCCACCTCAGCTGCTCTGAGACACGAATCAAATGCACCCAGTGACTCACCGTTGAAGCGATCGATGGCTTCCTGCCGCAGGTTTCCGGTGACGCCTCCGTCGATCCTCTCGTACTTGTAGCCTTCGTTCTCCAGGAAGTCCTCCAGCAGGTCGAGCATCTTGGTCATCTGGGAGAACACCAGAACCCTGTGGCCTCCATCCTTCAGCCTCCGCATCATCTTCTGCAGCAGCATCAGCTTCCCTGAGGACTTGGTCAGCGCCGTGCCTTCGTACATGCCGTTTGGAAGCTTCGGCGCCTCCTGAAAGCAGAAAACAAACCAACTGCATCACACGGGCTTCGGCTCAGAGACCCGATCCAGAGGAGAAGGAAGGCGGCGCTCACGGTGGCAGCAGCCGGGAACAGGTACGGATGGTTGCAGCACTTCTTCAGGTCCATCACTACGTTCAGCAGAGACACTTGGTTTCCACCTCCACGAGTGTTCAGGGCCTCGAAGTTACGAGTCAGAATAAACTTGTAGTATTTCCTGAGTTACAGAAGAAATGAGACAAAACACAGTGAGGAAGGAGATAAAGTCGATATGAGGTCCTCGTGAGCAGAACGCAGATATTAACAACTTGAATCGTGTCGTAACTGTGAAGAACTGTGATCTTTACAAAGAATGGAAGCAGCTGAAACACGAGCTACCAGCCGGAAACGGTCTCATTAAAACAGGAGTCAGAAGGAAACCACTTTCAGGAACAACATAAATTCCTCCCGTAGACTCCAGACAAACACCAGCGACCCTGATGAACACGAGGACCTGGAGCTCCACTCTGCTGCTACTCACTTCTGCATCGGGCTCAGCTCCACCCGGACGATGAGCTCCGTCTTTGAAGGCATGTGTTTGAAGACGTCGGCCTTCAGCCTCCTCAGCATGTGTGGTCCCAGCATGTCGTGCAGCTTCTTGATCTGGTCCTCTTTGGCAATGTCTGCAAACTCCTCCAGAAAACCCTCCAGGTTACTGCAAGGAGAACACACCAGTTAGCTCAGCGGTCGGGGGTCTGCAGCAGACAAACATCTGCACAGGCGACTGACTTGAATCTCTCTGGAGTCAGGAAGTTCAGCAGGTGGAAAAGCTCCTCCAGGTTGTTCTGCAGAGGAGTTCCAGTCAGCAGCAGCTTGTGCTGCAGCGGGTAGTTGTTCAACACCCGGAAGAACTGCAAAGATTCACAAAACAGATTCAGAACCAGAGCAGACGACAGTGAGCAGCGCCGCGGCTCAGCAGCTGTTTGAACTGCTTTACTGAACACTGAATGATATATATGGAAGCCTTTCTTCACAGTGGGAGACCTGGACAAGCCCTCTGCAGGCCCAGGTCCAGCCCCAGGCCCAGGTCCAGGTCCAGGCCCAGCCCCAGGCCCAGGCCCAGGTCCAGGCCCAGGTCCAGGTCCAGCCCCAGGTCCAGGCCCAGGCCCAGGCCCAGGCCCAGGCCCAGGNCCCAGGCCCAGGCCCAGGTCCAGGCCCAGGTCCAGGTCCAGCCCCAGGTCCAGGCCCAGGCCCAGGCCCAGGCCCAGGCCCAGGCCCAGGCCCAGGTCCAGGTCCAGCCCCAGGTCCAGCCCCAGGCCCAGGCCCAGGCCCAGGCCCAGGCCCAGGTCCAGGCCCAGGTCCAGGTCCAGCCCCAGGCCCAGGCCCAGGCCCAGGCCCAGGTCCAGGTCCAGGTCCAGCCCCAGGTCCAGCCCCAGGTCCAGCCCCAGGCCCAGGTCCAGCATCCTGCCTCGACTAGGTCACACACTACTATTTAAATAAAAAGAAGATGTGCTGGTACCTTGGACTGGTTGTTCTTGAGCCGGTGAGCCTCGTCCACCACCAGACAGGCCCACTCGATGGAGCCCAGAACCGCCTGGTCGATGGTGATCAGCTCGTAGGACGTCAGCAGGACGTGGAACTTCACCTGAGTGTCTTTCTATAAAGCACAAACACGAGAGCTGAGTGAAGAACAGGTTCTGGTTCTGGGTTCCTGCTAACGTAGAACTGAGTTTAAGGCCTTATGGTCCACGGTCCCTGAACGTTCTGGACCAAAACAGAGCCGGTGCGTTTGCTGACATCTGAAGGTGTTTCAGCAGGTCGGTTAGTGGAGCCCAAAGTCCAGACCCGACGGTTGCTGTGCTGCTGGAACCGTTCAGTCCTCTGGAGCTGAGATTCGACCCAAATGAAGCCAATTAAAAGAGAAAACTGAAGCCTTCACGTTCACTTGTCTGTAGTTTTATTCACTTCTTTTGTTTACTGCACACGTCATTAGATGTTCTGCTGTTTCTCATCTCGTGTCTCCTTCAGCTGGTTCAGTCCAGTTAGAATCACTCCAGAAATCACTTCATGCAACCGGTCCAGAGTTTTTAGATTAATTTAGTCATTTAATTTAGATTTTCTTCTACATCTGCTGTAAAGCTCTCTGAAGAACCTCAGTGTGTGAAAATGTGCTCTTCACGTGTCTACAGTTACAAGCTAATCTGGATCTGTAGCGGTACCCGTGGTTCTGGTGGTTCTGACCTTCATCTTGGAGGCCTTCTTTCCTCCTCGGATGGCGTTTCCCTCGAAGGAGAACTCGTTCTCTCGGATCACTGCTCGGCTGTCTTTGTCTCCCACGTACGTCACCACGTACATGTCTGGAGCCCACATCTCGAACTCCCGCTCCCAGTTGATGATGGTGGACAGAGGAGCGCTGACCAGGAACGGACCTTTGGAGTGACCCTGAACCAGAACAACACATGAGTCCGTTTATCACAGGTTCACAGCTCGGCCCGGATCATTACATTTACAGTGAGTTCATATTTGACCAGCAGGTTTCTTCAGAACACAGTAAAAACTCAACGACTGCATCAGCTGTTCAGACTGGATCAGAACCTGACAGAACCATCAGCTGTTCTGCCTTCAGAGTGGATCAGAACCTGATAGAACATGGGAGGAACTACCAGGAACATCTGGAAGGAGATAAAAGCTGCATTTTATCTAAACATTGTGAGAGTGAAGTTGAACTTCTGTGAGTCCGTTGAAGTCTTTCCATCCAGAACAAACCTGTTGATCAAATGAATGGTGTCAGCAGGCTGAGGTGCAGCATCAGCCAGTAGATGTGTGAGTGCTGTATATTTGGTTCCTCTCTGAGACGGGTTCTGTGGGTTGCTGACTGACGGAGGACTGCAGAGGACAGAAATGAGCACCAACCCTCCCTCCATCAGCTGTTACCTCCTTGTACAGAGAGTAGAGGAACACGGCCGTCTGCACAGTCTTTCCCAAACCCATCTCGTCAGCCAGGATGGTGTCGGTGGCCTGAGCCCAGGAGAACCGGAGCCAGTTCAGCCCCTCCAGCTGGTAGGGGTGCAGGGTTCCCCCGGTGCTGTCCAGGTAGTCGGGCTGCCGGTCGAACTTGATGGTGGGCTGCAGGAAGAAACCAGGACACATCAGAGGAACACCTGTCCTGCTTCAGTCACCTTCAGAAGAGTTTAAAAACACTCACATCCACCACCGGATTAGCAGGCGGACGCTCGGCCTTCTTCACTTTCACCGGCTTCTTCAGCTTCTTCCCCGGGCGGCCCTCCTCCCCCATCATCAGCTCTCTGAACAAACAACACGTTTCAGCTGCATCAAGCGTGTTAGAAACCTCAGAGCTGCTCAGAGCTGCTCAGAAGTGCTTCAGCATCGACGCCACGATGGGAAACGACATCATTCAATCAAACACATCCGGCTGCAACTGCTTAACACACAAAGGAAACTCTCACAGCTCTCGTTCTCCAGAACGTCTGTCTGACAGAACCTCCTTCACTCTGGTTCAGGCTTCAGGAGTTTATCTAACGGTGCTGAGCTGCAGCTCCACATGAGCAGCAACATGAAGGAAGGAAAGCAGCTGATGATGTCTGATCAGAACAGCTCCTCTGCCTGCAGCTGCTGCTAGTTCTCCTGACCACTCCTTCACAGTCATTCATGCTAAGCTCCTGTATCTTCAGCTTGACTGCTCACCTGTGGTTCCAGTACGTCTGTTTGTAGGTGTCGAACTCGGGAATGTCCATGTCTTCACTCTCCCAGGTGGACTGGTCATACGGCAGGTCTCTCCACTTGATCAGGTAGTGGACGTTGTTCTTCTTATCGACGCTGATGGAAATAATCATGTCAGCTTGTTCATACAGGGTGAAACTACATCTTTGCCTGTTTTCTTCTCAACAGAACACAGTCTGACATTAACCTTCCTCTGCACTACTTCAGTTCCTCCTTTTCATCAGGTACTAGAACCCTAAAGGTTCTAAGGCCGGCGTGTCAACACTCAAAGGTCATTTAGTTTCTTGACTCTTGGAGTCGGCGCTGCAGGTTTCCTACCTGTGGTTCAGGATGCGGTGGATCATCAGCCACTCCATCTTCACCCCGTAGCGGTAAAACTCTTCTTCCATGTGGACGAACAGGGGATCCTTGTTCTTCCTCTTGGTGCTCTTATCATCGTCGCCTTCGCCTCCGAAGTCGACCGGCGGCGGTTCGTCCATGTCGGTCTTCCTCTGGTAGTTACGGAACATCACCTGACAGTTCAGCTCCAGCTGGGGGAGAGTCAGAGGAGGCCGGCGTTAAGACCACAGCAGCTGGTCGCCACCTGCAGCTGGACCGTTTCAGGGTTTTACCTGCAGCTCCTGAACCCAGGAGCAGTGCCAGTACGACATGTTGCACCACTTGACGAAGAACTCCCTCTCTCGGCGGCCGGCCAGCGGTGGGGGATCGGGAGCGTCGGCAGGAAGGTCGGCAGGCCGAGGGACCGGCGTCGGGGCCGGCGGGTCGCCCCAGCGCCACGTCAGAACCTTCTGCACTTTACCCTTCATGGGTGGACACTGTTGGAGAGAAAACAGATGAATCCTCTGAACCCAAAGACACCACACCATCTAACAGCCAAACAGCACAAAACCAGAACCGACTCAGAGTCTCTTTAGTATAAGATCTGCTGTGAGTTGTTCCGTCAGGAAATGAACCGAATCTGAGATCAAAATCATGATATTTGAAGAACCATCACTTTATTCTACAAGTCCAATTTAAAACTTCTCCAAAAATACAGTTTTCTGTCGCCAGCAGACACAAAGACGTAAAAAATGATTAAAATGTGACACAAAACGAGAAAAAGACATTAAATGAGACACAACAGGACAGAAGGGAGACAAAAAAAACATCACAACCACAAAGAGACAAACCTGTCACAAAGAGAAATGAAACGACAGCAACGATCCACAAAACCAGACAGACGACAAACCATCGGAGAGGCTGTCAAACTGTGAAGAGCTAGAGATGTACAGGATGAGCTGTTCCATGTTTCCATGATTCTATCAGGAGAATAAAGTCATTCTGGTAAAATAGCATCATTTTAAGCTCAGATTTGTTCAATTTTCCAAACATAAATACATGTAACAGACGACACGTTCAAGGACCAGCTGAAAGTTGAAAATCCAGTCACTCTTCTTCTGGTTACAGTTTCTGGCTGATAAAAGCCAGAAAATGTGTAAACTTTGGTGATTTTTGAAAAGAAAACATGTCTTTCGAATCCCGCGGCTGGTTTAAAAGCTCAGAGTGAATTTTCTGCCTACAGGACGTGGAGCCTCCAGCCGTTACCAGCACACGGCTGTGGACACTAAAAAACTGCTGCTGAGTGCAGGTTTTTCTCAAATAAAAAAATAAAGTTTATTTCTTCTGGTTTCCATCATTCTGACTGAGTCCTGCTGACAGAACACATCTCTGAGTTCTCTCTCCTCCTTCCTGTTCTGGTCCACAGAGCTGCAGGACTTTATGCTGAAAAAATGAACCTCAGTAAAAGCGAGTCTCCAGTGAGGAGAGATGTGCAGGAGTTCAGGGGGCGCGAACCAGAGGCTCACCGCTGAACAAATCTGCTTTTAAAGTAATTTAAGGTGACTTTTACAACAGGAAATCACCAAAATAAAACCTGCTGTGGTCATTCAGACTATGCATCTGTGGTTCCATTTGCAGGCCACGTGCACGCCCACATGCACGCCCACGTGAGCAGGCAGCAGTGCACGGCTCACCTTGCAGCGGGGGCAGATCCACTCTCCGTTGGGGATCTCGGGCAGCGGCGGGTTCAGGCAGTGGATGTGGTAGGAGGACGGGCAGGTGTCGCAGCACAGCAGCTCTCCTCCGTCCTTACAGACCCGACAGAACTCAATGTGGTGGTCGTCCTCCTCCTCCAGGCCTTCGTCACGCCGCTCCTCGTCCTCCTCGCCCTCCGCCTCCGACAGCTCGTCCCGGGCCTCCCACTGGATCCCCTCCTTCTCCTGGAGCAGCGGGAGGGGAGGGGGAGCAGGCATGTGCACGTCGGCGTGTGCACGTCAGCATGTGCACGTCAGCATGTGCACGTCAGCATGTGCATGTTAGCGTGTAGAGCCAGAGGGAGGGGGAGGGGAGGAAATGGAGAATAGAAGGGGGGTGAGGGGGGCAGCAGAGGACAAAGAAAATAGAGAACAGAGAACCAGTTAGAACCACAGCGAGCAGAGAACGTTCACAGACTCACTGCAGTTCTGCTGTTTACGTCACAGAACCAGAACACGAAGCTCATGCATCATCACAATCCATCCAATCAGCAGAGCTCCTGACATTCAGTAGGTCTGTGTGTCTCAACGACCCATCCAGGTGGGTAAACTCACCTGGTCCCAGGTAAATGTGACATCAGAACTCTGTTCAAGCTA
>NW_007577915.1:76731-82711 GCF_000690725.1 Stegastes partitus
CATCTACCGTCTGCATTTGATGCATTTAGTGGCCGTCTGTAAAACGCAGCTTTAGAAAACAGCCCGTGCATGCACCTGGGTCACGGCGCCCCCGCTGGTGGTACTCACACAGTGCGGGCAGCTCCACTTGCCCTCGGGAGCCTTCTCCATGTCGGGGTCCAGGCAGACCATGTGGTAGGCTCTGGGGCAGGTGTCACACAGGATGATCTCCCCTCCCTGCTGACACACCTCGCAGTAGTCCTGGTGGTCCGTCTCATAGCCGTCACCGTCCTCCGTCTCCACTGAGGGAAGCAGAAGGACAGTGAACCAGGAGCAGCGAGGAAAAGCTCCAGCTGCATGTGTGCAGCAGACGGTTGGTTTCAGCAACACTTCAGACAAACCTTTCTTCTTCTTCTTTGCACTCTTGGGCTTCTTCTTGGGTCGGCTGCTGCGGTTGGATCCATCAGACACCGAGAAGCTGCCGTCATCGAAGTCGCTGTCGGCGTCGGGTTCATCCTCGTCGCTCTGATCGGACATGAGGAAGCTGTTAGAGTCCATCATCAATACTCTGCTGTCTGAGGAACATGCTGGACATGAGTGGACTCACCGAGGAACGCTTCCTCTTGCTGTTCAGGCCACCCAGTTTGATCTTGAGGGGTGCCACCTTCTTGGGTTTGGGTTTGGGTGGAGGCTTAGGTGTCGGCTTCGACCTCTTACGAGCGTTTGGACCTGATGGAACAGAGACATGAACCTTTATTTTAAAAGACAGTGTGAATCTAAACACTGACAGAACCTCCACAGTTACTAAATAAAGCTGTTTGTTGACACGACTGTCCTGTTCAGGCTTCGTCAGGTTTACCTTTGCCCTCTTTGGTCTTGGCCTTGCGCAGCGGCACTGCTGGAGCTGCAGGAGCTGCAGCAGGCGTCGCAGCAGGAACAGCAGCTGCAGGTGCAGCAGCAGTAACGTTCTCTGCTGCTCCGTCGGTTCCTGCGACCACCATGTTCTCCACAGCTGCAGCCACATTAGCAGCGGCTAGCGCTGCATTAGCGGTCGCACAACCCTGCAGAGAGACACTGAGCTCAGGTTCTGTTCATCAGAACTGGGATCTGTGACCAGGTTGTGACTCACCTTCAGCGGGTTGTTTGTGCTGAACTCTCTCCACTTGGCCATCATTAAAGTCATCATCTTGGAAACAGCGATTTTAGGGTTCTTAGCTGCAATCAGCGGCCTGAAGACACAAAGTGGACGAAGACATAGAATCAACCAGAACTTTATTGATTCTGTCTCCAGAAAATTAACTTCACCAAAGCCCAGACTAGCTGCTGCCTTCAGGTGCCATCTATTGATCTCAGAACACAATATTAAATAACAAGTGTTTTCTTTCAAATGGAGTCTCAAGGATTCCTCCAGGAATCGTATCTTCTTGTTTAACTGGTCGAATCGCAGAGAAACCATGTGATAGTTCTGCATAAACCTTGTGAATATACGGAGTCGGTAACTATTTCCACTAAAGCTCTGGTCTTCTGCTCGTTCACACACATCTGAAGCTGTACACAGTAGTTTATCACACGTTTCCTGCTCTGACCTGCTGCTCTGGCTCTGCTTGTGGCTCTGGTTCTCTTGTTTGTGCTGATTCTGACTGTGGATGTTTGTGAATCCATTTCAGGTATATTTTCCCACCAGACACACAGGTTTAACATCACCAGTAGTCACCTGACGAACTGGCTGAAGGCCTTGTAGTTGGTCAGGGAGCTGTAGTCGTCCTGGGTGAAGACGTGGTCGATGTCCTTCATGCCCCAGGCCTCCAGCAGCTGGGTGGAGCTCTTGGGCTGAAACAACCAGAGACCGTTGACATCAGCGAGCAGCCATCTGCTACACACACTGATTACTAATGAAGACCAACAACACACTAGCAGCATGTGCTAGCAGGAAACCTGTCAATCACAACCAAGTTACTTCGAGCTTCTTGTATTTGCTGCTAGCCGTTAGCATAGCATTTGCCACTGTGAAAGCAGGTAATGTCCCGATTTGTAGAAATGCTTGTGGTTGTTGTTCAGCTTAAGAACAGTTAAAGTTAATGTGACTTCAGAAACATGCTACGGTGCTACAGATGGCTTTAGCCGCAGGCTAAGAGGCACAGCTAACCTCGTAGTGTTAGCATTAGCCTAGCCCCATCAGCAGAAACAAACACAGCTCTGCTAATTCACTGGCGCTGCTACAGCCTGATGATGTGCTCCTCTGTCTCTGTCTGTAAACAATCGCTCTCAGTGATTGGCTGCTACTGATTACATGCAACCAATCAGGCCAAGCTGTGGGCGGGGCCTCAGACAGACAGAGAGGAGCTGCATCAGCGCCAAAGTAGAACATTTAACTCATTTTGTCTGTAACCGGTTAATAGTATTATACAGAACCGACCCACTCCCTCTGGCCCAGCGGTACCTGACAGTCGTCGTCCTCGTCCTCGTCGTCCTCTGGTTCCGGTTCTTTCCGTTTGCTCTTGGCGCTGCTGGACCCTCCTTTCTCTGCCGCTCCTCCTTTCTTCTTGTCTTTGGCCGAGCTCGAGCGTTTCTTCTTCTTCCTGCCGGGGGCGTAATCGCTGCCCTCGCTGTCCGACCGCAGGCCTCCGTCCTCGGCCTCGCGCTCGGCGGCCTCCGGCCCCAGCAGCGGCTCCGGGGAGCTGACCGCTAACTCCTGGAACATGGACCACTCTGGTTATGGCTTCATGCAACACCTGACATCACTTCCTGTACAGCTGAGCTGGTCAAACATGACTCATCAATAATTACAGTCAGTCAGTGAATCTGCTGGTTCCTTAAATAGGAACCGGTGTGATGATCAGTCTGGACTCTACTGTGAATGTTTTCTGGTTTCTTTCTTCTGCAACTGAACATCTTTGGACCTTTGAGGAAACTCTGATCCACATTTTCTGACATTTTAGAGGTGAACCAGCTGATAGATTACAGACACTTCAGCAGCTGAACTAATGATGGAAACAACAACAATCATGTCATTGGCACTAGTGCGGCTGGTCCTCTCACATCCTGATGTTCTGGATCAGGAGATGTGTTCTCAGCCTGGACGGGTCGCTTAGTGACACTAGGTCGTGGTTAGTTTAGGGTTGGATCGTGGTTCTGGCCGGACCCACCTCTCTGGCCGGTCTCTGCCTCTTGCTGCTGCGGTTCTCTCTGCTGCTCTTCTTCGCTTTCTTCTTCTTCTTGGACTTGGGCAGCTCGTCCACCTCCGACAGCGGCTCCTCCTGCTCCTCCTCATCTGCAGGAGACTCTTCGTTAGCGGGAGACACGGACGAGCTGCACCCCGGCCGGAGCTCCGAACCGGGCCGGAGCGCTGAACCCGGCCAGAGGCTGCTGCAGGCCGGACTCAGAGCTCCGGAGACCGCGCACTGACACGGTCCGTGCGCGCACACACGCACACGCGCACACACACACATACACACACACACACACACACGCGGCCACACGGCGGCTCGTGTTTGCGTTTTGTTTGTGAGTGTGAAACTTTGACCGACACACGGTGAACAGAGTGAACGAGGGCAGCGGAACCACCGGAACCAAACTCCGAACTGTCCAAGTTCTTAAACTAATCCGTCATGGAGGACACGAGCCGCGGCTAGCAGGCTAACGTTAGCCGGCGGCTCGGTACCGGAGAGACGGGCTCCTGCAGGGCGGCTTACCGGGCAGGACGGGCTGCTCCTCCGCCGCTCCGAACTCTTCCCGCTCATCCTCGCTGCACGACATGTTCCGGCCCGGTTCTGGCTCCGCTCCGGCGCTGATCCGCTGAAGCTGCTGCTGGGCGGCGGGGGAGGGACAATGACGTGGGACCGTGCACGGACCGGGGGTGTCCGGTGGGGTGGGGGTGGGGGGACGGACCTGAGCACAAACAACCGGTCAGAACCGGGTCCCCAGAGGATGGACCACCTGCTCCTCAGCTGGACGCGTCTCTGCGGATCAATGAGAGAAAAGTTGGAGCTGCTCAGCTGCTCTCATCTCAAACTTACCGGGTCCGGCTCGGTGCTGGCTCGGTACCGGCTCGGGACTCCGGGTCGGTGCAGGAGCTGCCGCAGGCAGCTATCGATCACTGATGGATCGATCCCAGCTGATCGGCGGACGTGTCGGAGGCTCCGTGTCCCTCAGCGCTCAGCCAACATCCTCACAAACACACAAAGGGGGCAGACATCCCATAATAATCCCCCCTCCCACACGCACTCAGGACTCTGCATAGTTACCTCGCAACGGACAGACCATAATACTCAGCCTGCCCCCACCCCCTCCGGTACGCGCGCGCACGCACGCACACCACTGCACATACAGCACGCACGCGCCTTCCCCTTTCCACGAGCAGTCCCAGCCCCCTTAGCAACCCCGTTGTCATGGCGACGCCCCCTCCCTGCTCTCCCTGACAGACCATAATACTCCCGCAGTAGGCAGCATACATCCCATAATATGCAACTCCTAAAAACACAGGAAGAAGCGGCGGATGGTCTCCAGGGAGCTCACGGCCACTGGCAGACCATAATAGTCTCCGAGCTGCACCTGGTGGTGACCATGACGACACGGGAGTCAGAACACCTCCAGGGCTGCAGCTGGACCGGTTCTGCCCCTCCACCAGCCGACCGGCCCACGGTGGACACAAACTCCAGCCTGAGAGAAAGTTCCAAGTTGCAAACATCACGTTGACGAGTTGCGTTGACAGAAAAACGTTGCAGCAACTTAATGTTCTGACTTCAAACCAAACTGTTGCAGTGACTCCATTTGTTGATCTGATTTCAGGTGTGGTTCTGAACCGACCTGGACGGGTTCACACAGCTCAGGATGAGTTCGGTTCTAACAGAACCATCAGGTGACCCATACCAGAGCCTTCAGTTCAACTGGTGGTTCAGAGTCCTCGTTGGACCCGCTCACCTGTAGCTCAGCATCAACAGTGTGTCACCAGCAGCTTTGTTCTGAAAACCCTGAAGACAATCGGACCGGAGCCGGAGTGTTTCAATGTTTTCATCCTAAAAAGTTGTGTTCAGAATCACGGTCCCAAGGTCCAGAAACACAGAAACACCCTTAAAACAACGTGAAGAACCAAAACGACCCGGTTACAGAACCCAAAACGACCCGGTTACAGAACCCAAAACGACCCGGTTACAGATCCCAAAACGACCTGGTTACAGAACCCATAACAACCCGGTTACACGAATCATGAACTGAACCTGCGTCTATGCAGCCAGTTAATCAGTAACTGCAGCCCGTCTGTAGACCAGCGGTTCATCCCAGACATGACGACGACTGATGCAGCCTGTCGGCCCGGTTCTCTTGCTGAGCCTGACTGGACATCAGGTCAGCACCTCCTTCCTGGAAAACCTCCTGCAGAGAGTCGAGGCTTCCCAGCCCGCCTGATGGCCAGACCGGACCCTCAGCTGGTTCTTGGATCTGAGCTGCAGAATGAGGAGTTATCAGAGCGTAGAGATTCAGAACGATCAGCAGAACGGTCGGACCTGGATCAGGGAGAACACGACTGTTGTCCAGCGCTCTGGAGCGGCTTCCAAAAAGCAGAATGCTTCAGGTTCTTCAGGTTCTGGTTCAGGTCAGTGAAGAAACTTGCGCTGCTGCAGCACAACAGTAAATATGTGATGATGTGTCCTTTCATCACTCTGGGCTGATAGAACCTCCAGAACACAGCTGAGCAGGTTCTGCATGGTTCCTCACAGGTTCCTAAAAACACTGACGCTGAATTTAATCAGTGGAAAAGTCTGAACAGAAAGATGAAGGTCCAACAGAACAAGTTCTGATGTTCAGTCGGATTAAAACACTAAACGCTGTTCTCACACCTACACACACACACACCTACACACACACACACCTACACACACATACACACTCACAAACACACACATACACAGACACACACAGATACACACACACACCTACACACTCACACAGACACACACACACACACCTAAACAAACACACACCTACACACACATACACACTCACA
>NW_007577915.1:85996-89524 GCF_000690725.1 Stegastes partitus
ACCGTGGACGGCCTCTCCAGGGTTCTGTTCTCTGCACATGCAGCGCAGCAACAAAGGCCCGTCTGCTTCTGTCTCTTACTGTTGCTTCGCTGCGCCTCACACATGCATGTGGGAGTGTGCACGGTGCTCACGTGCACTGCCCCCCCACCATATCTCCATAACACTTGCGGTCGGCCCTCTGCCCCCTCCCCCCACAGCTCACCGCCCACTTCCCTGCCTGACAACACCACCGCCTGCCATCCCATAATACTCGCGCACACATTCGTGCACAGCAGTGCATGCAGCTCTTTGTTGGCAGCGATGGCTGAGCCTCGTGCACAGCATCCTGTTTCTGTCTCACATGGTTCTGACAGCACAGAGGCCTTGGGGTCGACGAAGGTGGAACCTGTGCGGCTCCTGATCAGGTTCTGATGGGAACATGGTGATGAGGTCCACCGGAGCCAGAACCAGAACTAAAACACAGAGCACAGTCATCTGCAGCCCATCAGGCTGAAGCTTTAACAAGCGGCTGCAGCCTGGCGACGGTCCACACAGCGGCAGATAAAGGCGGAAGAGGAGGCGGTTATTTACGAGGCCGAGCTGAGGCGCCGGACATGACAGCGGCAGCTCGTCACCATGGCGTCGCCGTGGGAGACGGCGGAAGACGTCACTGAGAAACAGGACACAAAGGAGGAAGACAACACGACAACGACTAAACCAGGAGAAGGTCTGAGCTGCAGACGGACCCCAACGGGACCGGTGTCACCGGGTTCAGGTAGACGGACCACCAGGTTCTGGACGGACCACTGGGTTCCGGACGGGACGGAGACTCACGGAACCTGAATCCTATCAAATCTGAAATAAGTTTTATCAGCACCTGCTTCACTTTAACCTCCTGTGAGGTCAAAAACACAAACGTGTCTGAATAATCAGAAAAAGAAGCAAAACATTAAGAAAATAGAACCAGAACCCAGTCAGGACCAGAATCCAACATCAAATATCGGATTTATGAAGAAAAACGGGTCAAATGTGGAATACAATCAGGTCCAGTCGCTGCTCATGACACAGCACATATGTGAGCAGCACTCAGTCCAACGCACTGCAACATCCTGCAGAACACACACGGACCTGAAGAACCTGAACATGAGCTCAGGAACCGATGGTACCGTTTAGTCCAACAAACCTTCTTGTTCCAGAATTCAGATAAAAGGAAGAAAACATCCGGCTGGATCTTTGACTACCTGCCTGATGGGACTGAGCCTGTTGAAGTTCACACTTGAATCATAAACATACATGAATGATACAATCCAGCCCTGTGATAGGCTGCTTACCTGTCCAGGTGAACCTGCCTTCACCCTGAGTCAGCTGGTTACCACGACCTTAGTGAGGATTAAGCGGTGTATAGATAATGGATGGATGGATGGATGATATAATACAGGTGCATGATGAACGTTACACTGATGTTCTAACAAGGTTTCATTCGTTTGGCTGGAAGCAAACACTGTGCAGACAGTTAGCTCTAATTAAAATGAATAAATACATTTTGTAGGATATAAAACTTCCTCACAGTTTGACTTTGCAGTCCTAAAAGTTATTAATAAAATCTGTAATAATTCCACCCTCTTCTTAAAAATGCTGGTTGTGTGAAACAAACCTGAAACAATTCTGCAGCACTCGTGAAAATGTTTTATAAAAAGTAAAAGTGGAGCGAAAACCAGAAAGTGAAGAAGCTGCCTCCAGTCCGGGTTCTGCTGAGAGGTTCTGGGTTATTACGGGACTAAAACTACCACAGAAACTCTCCACTGAGTGCGAAGAGCAAAT
Organism: Stegastes partitus; assembly: GCF_000690725.1. Lineage (NCBI taxonomy): Eukaryota > Metazoa > Chordata > Actinopteri > Pomacentridae > Stegastes > Stegastes partitus. The sequence continues at coordinate 87,797 of NW_007577915.1, forward strand.
GTTTGTAGGGAATAAAAGGAAATCCTGCAGTTTCTTCTTCAGAGTGATGAAATATGAAATATGGGATGGACACGCTGGATGTGGAGAAGCTGCTTCAGACTCTTTCTTTCTCCTGCGCTCTCTGCTGATGCCTCCTCCTTCCATCTTGTGATTTATTTGCCTCAGTTCCAATATTTGTCAGCGCTGTGTTTTCTTCCCCTTGTCTAAATGTCACCCGTTCTTCTAAGACAATGTGTGGAGGTGGACAGAGGGAGAACCGGAGGGCAGCTGTGGGGGAACCGAGGCAGAGGAGGGGCGACTCGTAAAATCACCAACAACGTTTGGGAAAATTAAACATTAGGTAAGAAGATCGGAGGAACCAGACGGGAGGATTTCACAGGTTCACGTCCCTCTGAAGACGCTCCTTCAGCTGCAGGTCGAGGTTCTCTGCATTAAAAGCACAAACAAGCGTCGAGAACCGTGAGGAACATCTACACGTGTGGTCAGAACCGAGTCCAAACTCAGGTTTTAGCCTGACAAACACACTCGGATTCAGAGTGAGTGTTGATTCAGAACCTGGACTTCCTCCTCCTCCCCCTCCCCCCGGCCTCCTTTATAACATCACTCCCATCGCTGCTCTCGCTATTCTCCCGTCTCGCTCCGGACTCCCTCTCAGAACAGAACCGACACATGATGCTGCTGTTTCCTGACCTCTGTTAGCGCCGCTGGATCTTGACTGCTGCTTTTTGGCTCAGTTCTGCTCGTCTGGGCTTAAGCTGGACGTATGGACTCATTGTGGCGGTTACAGGATGAGTGTTTCTTACCGGCTGTAGAGCGGTGCTGTAAGTATGTTCCTGCTGCCGCTGACAGAACACGAGAACAAACCGATGAACAAGTCTTCTGATTAATACTTCGATTCATTTCAACGTTTGATCCACTCAGCGAGAGAACAAAGAACCAGCAGCTGACACAGAAGCATGAACTGGTAAGAACCCATGTTCCTCTGCAGCACGTTCCACAACAGCAAGCTTTAAATTCACTTCATACACTCAGAACATGAAGGTTCTTGACAGTGATGCCGTAGAAGAACCATTTCAACTCTGCAAACATTTCCTGTTCCTGTTCCTTTAGGTACCATAAACGGTACTCTAAAGGACTCAAGCAAGACTAGGCGCTGTGAGGAACCATAGTCCAGCTCTTTGAGGTTCCACCTGGTTCTACTTTGATAACAGGACTCGATGATCGTTTCAGTAATTTGTAAGCGGAAAAGTTAAATGGATGAATTTGCAGCATTTCTGGATTCCTTCCATTAGAACACTTGTAATATGTTTAGTTCTGCACTGCTGGTCCGACAGAACCGAGGATCCATGTTGGGATTTGTGAAACTCGGAGGAACCTTCTTTTTTTTTAAACAGTTTTCTGATGTTTTATCGACCAAACGATTCATCCAGAATAAAATCATGTTCAGCTGCAGCTCTGATTTCAAGAAGTCCAACAAATACGAAGAACCTTCAAAGAACCACAGAACCAAGAACCATACCTTAAATAAAGAAGTTCTTCAGGTGGTGGCTGTAGAACCATTATTGAAGCACAAACTGTGTGTTCAGTCTGAAAGCTGAACTTCAGGAGAGGTGCTCCTCAGGAGATCTGCTGTGGAGGATCTGATCGGTTCTCTGTGGTTCTGTGTTCTACCAGACGTGTTTGGATTGGTTCTTCATGGTTCTGTGTTCTGACAGATATGTGTTTGGA
>NW_007577915.1:89840-94012 GCF_000690725.1 Stegastes partitus
GGCTCTCCCTTTTTATGTGTTTGGATCGGTTCTCCATGGTTCTGTGTTCTGTGTGTTCTGACAGATATGCGGGGATCATCCCCAGACTGAACCGAACCACAGCAGACCTGCAGACGGACCTCCTCCTGCTGTCCACAGATCAGCCTGACGGACGGACGGACGGACAGTCTGATGCCAACTGTCTCCGCTGTCAATCTCTCGGCACCACTCCTCCTCCTGTTGCTATGGGCAACCCACCCCTCCATGGCAACCAACTGGCTGTGAGTTCTGGGAGGAGTTTGTTTGTCCGGCTGTAACTTTTACAGACGCTGACACGTCTCTAAATCTCAGCTCTTTGTCTGCTGCTGCTGCTGACCTTTTCTCTTCCCTCCGCCTCTTCATCCGCTATCTGCCCTCTGGGTCCAATTCTGTGGTTCTGACCCTGTGGTTCTGTTTGTGTGGCAGCTCCCTGGCGAGGCTGCCCCGGTCCAGGCCAGTGTCCGGTTCCGCCCCCTGCGCCCGGCTCAGGGGTCTGACTCCGGGTCAGGTGGGGGTGTGCAGGGCTCGGGGGGAGGTGATGGAGTCGGTTCGGAAGGCGGCCGAGATGGTGGTGGAGGAGGTAGGAGCAGAACCGCTCACACACACACACACACTGCACATATTCATAACACTGAACACTGTGTTGGTGCTTCTGGTTGTTTCTTGTTGTTCTGATTGTGAGGTAGAACCTCCTGCTGTGCGCAGGACAATAACACTCCAATCAGAGAGCATCATGGGAGCTCTGACGGGTCATAGAGCCATGGTCGGTTCTGTTGCTGTTCCTCCAGCGTTCTATCACCTGTTCTGTTGAAACAGCGCTGGTTCTGACTCGTGTTCTGTTTCTACCAACCTGAACTTTGTCTGAATCCAAAAACCAGAAGCAGCTGGTACCGGAACATTACCGGAACCTTTACACACAGTTTTACTTGTTTGTTTGTTAACATGAATAAATGGTACCGATCCATAAAAATAGAGCTCAGCTCCTCTTTGATCCTCTATGACGGGGTTCTGAGACAACAGAACCGGTGCAGCGATCCGGTAAACAAGAATTCACTACAAAGAGTTTCCTGAGCATTCCTTTAGTTTCACACCCGGTTCGGTCCATGTGCTCAGCGTGTCAGCACCAGATCTGACCGATCCTCTGTCTCTCCTTCAGTGTCAGCACCAGTTCCGGAACCGCCGCTGGAACTGCTCCACGACGCCTCGTGGGATCAACGTGTTCGGCCGAGTGATGAATCAAGGTACCGCTGGCCCGGATACAGACGCTCCGGCTCGAACCTGAGCAGGGGTCCCGCTCACGGTTCTGTCTGCTTCGTTTCAGGCACTCGTGAGGCGGCCTTCGTGCACGCGCTGTCCTCGGCGGCGGTGGCGGTGGCCGTGACCCGGGCGTGCACCCGCGGCGAGCTGGAGCGGTGCGGCTGCGACAGGAAGGTTCGGGGGGTGAGCCCCGAGGGTGAGCCGTGAGCCGAAACCCTGAGTCCAATGAGCCGCTGTCACCTGTGCGGTGTCCTCAGAGGATTGACCTCCAACAGAACCGGCCCAACAGAACCGTCTCCTCTGTCTCTCCGCAGGGTTCCAGTGGTCCGGCTGCAGTGATAATCTGTCCTACGGCGTCGCCTTCTCCCAGACCTTCGTGGACGAACCGGAGCGGGCCAAAGGGCTGTCGGCAGGACGGCCTCTGATGAACCTGCACAACAACGAGGCCGGAAGAAAGGTTGGACACGACCCGCGGCCGAACCTCCGCCCTGAGGTCCGCCACCCTCTGACCGTCTGCTCTCGTCTGCAGGCCATCCTCCACAACATGCAGGTGGAGTGTAAGTGTCACGGCGTGTCCGGGTCCTGTGAGCTCAGAACCTGCTGGAAGGTGATGCCTCCGTTCCGACGCGTCGGCGTGGTTCTGAAGGAGCGTTTCGACGGAGCCACGGAGGTAAAACCTGACTTCTGGAGAAGAACCTTCACCAGAACCACAACCTGCTCTCAAACTCTTTCGCCCATGTTCCAGGTCCGGCTGACCCGTATTGGATCCAGGACAGCGCTGCTTCCTCGGGACCCGCAGGTCAAACCTCCCGCTGCCAGAGACCTGCTGTACCTGTCCGCCTCCCCGGACTTCTGCCACCTGGACCCGGACAACGGGATTCCCGGGACGGCGGGTCGGAGGTGTAACGGTGAGTCCAGCCGCCGGCAGCAGCAGGTGGTCGCTAAATGAGCTCACCTGTCAGATTGTGACGTCTCCTCCTGACCTACAGGAACGTCCCGGCTCGCGCCAGACGGCTGTGAGCTGGTGTGCTGCGGACCCGGGTACCGGGCGGGTCGGGCCGAGGTGGTGCAGCGCTGCTCCTGCAAGTTCTCCTGGTGCTGCTCGGTCCGCTGCCAGCAGTGCAAGAACACAGTCACCATTCATACCTGCAGGGTATGAGACGCAAGAAGCAGAACCAGAACCGAGCAGCAGAGTGACTGAACAGAACCCGGATCTAACAGTCACACCTTTACACCAAACAGCAGTTTCACCTTAACCTGCCCCAGAAGCTGCACTTTGGTTCCGGATTCTGCTGTAAAAGCTGCAGAAGTTGGTGAAGAACAAAGTCCAACATGTTAAACCGACTCAGAGTCAGAACACTGAGACCCAGAACATCAGTCATCCACACACTGAACTGACAAAGCTTTTAAAGCTGAACTTAACCAGAACTAACACCGCCGCAGCTCTGACCTCCTCTTGGTGTCGTAGACTAGCAGGTCTCTGAACGTCTCGTGTGGATTCTGGTTTATTTATTCGGACATCAGAGTCCTGGCTCGGTTCAGCAGCAGCGTAACTGTACTGACATCAGTCTGTTCATCATCCTGTCAAACTGTCTGTTCTGCAGCAGCAGCGCTTTTAGGTCCGTTCAGAACGCCAATAAACTCAGTAGTTCCATCCAAACACCAAAACCCGTCTGAGTGTCTTCTTCCCGTCTGATTCTTTAAGGTTCTGGTGCAGAGCTCAAGTGCTTCGTGGAGCTGATCTAAACAGTGCTGCTCTCCTGTAATGGGTCGGATCCACAGAGGCTCAAATAAGAAAAGATCCAAATCAAACATCCTTTCTTTGTAAAAACAAAAACCCGACCGAACCGCTGACAGCAAGTCGACCGACCCGACCCGAGGAGGGAGACGCAGAGCAGCACCATCCAGGACTTCACTGGGGATGACTTTCTGGATCAATCGATCACGTTTGTCTCTAAAAAGTCAGAAAAGTGTGAAAAACATGGATCAGAGTTTCCTCAAACGTCTGGTTCAGTCCAGAGCCGTTCAGTTTAGTGTCAGAGGAACAGAACCAGAACACATTCACTGGAGGAGCTGAAGCTACAGTTTACACGGATTCTATTGAAAAATTACTCAAACTGATTGATTATTGCAACAGTTTGAGGTTAATTTCATCGTTGACAGCTGATCCATTAACCGCTGCTGCTCCAGCAGAGACCTGCAGACGTCCTCCAGACCAACATGGAGATCATGAACGGTCCCTCAGGACCGGTTTCTCTCAAACGTTTTGTTGAGCAGAGTTCCTGCTCAAACACACAAACCAACAGGCTGCATTCCATTTCAGTTCAACCATTTTATTAAAAACATCCTGTGATTACAAACACCCAGAAGTTTACTAGAAAAGGTTTCATCTCTAGGAAAATATTACACCTCAGACTGTTTCATCATCATCATCATCATCATCATCATCACTCACAATCCGTATTTAAGCAATAAAACATCTGGATGAAACTAAACTCAAGTTTCAAAGTGAATAAAAAAAAAAGAAGCTAAAATTTCCCAAAACAGCGTCACAGATTCTGACAGCAGACACGTAAAATAATGAGCAGAAGTTGTGGATCCAGCTTTAGCAGCGGCTGGAAGAATCTCTCGTGCTTCACTACTGATCCGAAGGTCCAGAGAACCACAGAACCACATGAAGCCTACGCAGCAGGAGGCCGAAGGCTTTACAAAAGAAGGTTCTATTAAAAAAATGGAGGAACAGCGACAGGCAGGGGGGTCCGGCCCCACCAGAACTTACACAGAACACTTAAAGCTTCAGAACACACTGACTGTATTTACTGCAGGTTCTGCAGCCTGAAGGCACCGTCAGCGTATCAGAACGTCTCAGTGGCACTGAACCTCCCCTTTGGTTTGTC
>NW_007577915.1:95747-97123 GCF_000690725.1 Stegastes partitus
AGCAGGAAGCATCACAGGAGCGTCAGCGACAGTCTGCCTACGTCAGGCCTGTTTGAGACTCTCAGAAATTCTCCTAAACTTGGTATTTTTGACCCTACTGACGCTGTTTTGTGCTGCGTTTTTAGATCCTGTTTTTATTTTATACATACGTTTTAAACCACTAACGATCAGACGTCCTGACCCGGAGTTTTAGGTCTCCTCGCCACAACAGGTGGAGTGTTGCTAGCACGCCCGGCGTGTTTTTAGCATGGCAGCTCTGTTCAACACCAGCGCCTCAAACAGGAGGCTGCCGGCATTTTCTCACAACATCTGTGCTGCTCTCTGACCACCACCGGACCTCACTAGTCCCGCCTCCTTCCAGGTGCCACAGCTGTTTTCACCTGAGCCAGAACATCTCTCTGACCCAGATAAGTCTTGGACTGCTGCCGGTAAAGGCAACCATGATGGGACGCTCCTCTGCCGTCCTGAGGCACCTCAGAGCCTGCAGCAGAACAACAAGTCCTCCGTCCTGGACCAGCAGGACTTCCCTCCACCTGACTCCCGTCGACCCAGGACTCCGATGGTCCTCGTCCTCCTCCTCTCTCCACCCTCTGTCCTGGACCTCCATCCCTCCGGTTGTCACTCCCAGCAGCAGGCATCATGCCCCGACCCGGCTTCATATAGTTCATCCCCCGACCCACCAGACCCTTGGACTGCGACCTCCAAACCTCCTCAGCAGTCCGGGTTTGGAACAGTTTTTAAACTAGCCGAGGCCCGTATTGGGTCTGCTCTTCGACTCCTTCTGTCGTAGGACGTTTTAGCAGCAGCTCAGTCTGCCCACAGAACTTCACTGTTACTGATCATTTAATGGTCTTTCTTAAACAGCGACGGTCGTCCCCCCAGTGACCCGAACCCTGACCCCACAACACCCTTCATGCCTCCTCCACCTCCAGACACACCAGGCGCCTCATCTATCATCAGTGCATAGAAAAGGTTCTAAATTCTGCCTTATGCATGAAATTTAGAGTGCAAGTACAAAAAATCTGTATTTATCAAACGTGCTTTAGAAACGCCTCCACATACGGCAACAACACACCTCTTTACACGCACCTTGTGTCATACATGTTCCATTGATCAGATTTGATTTGATTCATCTTTGTGTGTATATATTTCTTGAACACTTTAGGAATCTTACTTAATTTTTCACTGCAACTGGATGCAGGTATTAAACACATTTCACTACGCTGTCCTGTGTATAACTGTGTACGTGACAAAGTTTATCTTATCTTTATAAAACAATGAAGATTTTCCCCCTCACCGTTCATCATCATGGCAAAGATGGCCACAAAGAGGAACTTTTCAGAAATCGAGCTACTTGTCAGCGAGGTTGAAGTTAA
>NW_007577915.1:97868-103867 GCF_000690725.1 Stegastes partitus
CTGGATAGGACAGCACCGCTTTCCGAATGGAACGCTTCTTCTGCTGTCAAATCCCAGTAATCTTACAGAACAGGACCGTCAACACCTGCTTCAGAAACACCAATCATTTGTTAACTATCAGGACGAATACAGCAGCTTCCAGCTCCACCACACTCTCTCATGCACCACCTGCTGATCTACACATCACAAACCCAGCAGTGACTCTGAGTGTGGCACTTTTAAACACTAGATCCCTTCTAAACGAAGCACTTCTTGTTAACGAGCTGACTTCAGATCATCACAGTGACTGTTGGTTTGTACCTGATGGTCCAGCAGCTCTTGCAGAAGTTTCAGCTCCAAATTACAACTTTTTTATATTCCCACAGAAAAGGTTAAAAAGGTGGAGGTTCAGCAATCATCCTCTCAGCATCACTTGGTCTTAAGAAATGACCTTTAATGACATCTTTTGAATATCACTGCTTCCCTACTGTATGTGTGACGTGTGCAGACCTCCCAGACAATACTTCTAGAGCAGGTATTTCAGAGCTGCTCTCCATCATCCACAAGAGCTACAACCAAATTGTTATTTTAGGTGATTTTAATCCGCATATTGATATCCAATCGCATTGTTTTGCTTCTGGATTTTCTAGATTTGCTCAACTATATGAATTTTAATCAACATATACAAACAAATTAAAAATCTTGGACTCAGCAATCAGTTTTGAGCCCCACATAAGTCATATTACTAAGATGGCTTTTATCAGTAGAACTCTTGCCAGAGTGCGAGCAGTCCTCTCTAAACTAACGCAGACACACTGGTACATGCTGCTATCTCATCCAGGACTGACTGCTGTGATGCTCGTCTACCTGGTCTCCCTGACAAGACCACACATCCTCTCCGACTTCTTCAGAACTGGGCAGCACGACCTCTTAGACCAAAGGAGATCTCACATGACACTGGTTTGAAAGTCTCTGCACTGGTTCGCTGTTTTTATTAGTTTAGAGAACCTTAGTGGTCTGGCTCCTTTGCTTTTATCTTATGAACCCTCTAGATTCCTCAGGTCTTCTGTTCATGGCTTTTTAATTAAACCTAAAGCCAGAACAAAAAGCTACAGCGAGGCAGCATTTTGCTATTACGGCCCACATCTCTGGACCAGCACAAGACCTGAGGGCAGCCGGGAGGCTTGGTATTTTTAAAAGCAAGTTCAAGACCAACCTACATTTCTTTGAACTAATTTTATTTATTGATTGTCTACTTATTCACCGATTTACATACCTTATCCTAGTTTATGTACAGTTCATTACTTCATTTTTATCATTTCTTATTATGTTGTAGAACTTTGGACCTCTATTTCCATCTCGAGCTATCTCTATTTCAACAACAGATATTTTTTATTTATTCATCTCACCTGGTGTTTCCTCACTGCACGTGTTACATAGGAGAGCGTTTCCTCAGTTCCTCATGTGTTTTAGGGTCCTTTATTTCTGACATGTGCTGTGTGAATAAAGTCCAAACACCAGATCATCAGTGAATCCTGTCGTGGCTCCACTCAGATCAACAGACTCCAGCTGGCAGCCGGTAGAACCGCGGCAGGGAGCTGAAGCACATCAACTACTGATTTAACTTAAATGTCGTTATCTTTATGCAGCTTCTGTGGATCTACAGGGAAACGATCCACCGTGTTGAAGGCTTCAGACAAACCCAGGAGCAGATCAACACAGGTTCCTTCATTCACTTCCTGAAAGTTTAAAGGTGTTTAAAAGCAGAGCTCGGATAAAGAGAGACGTTGATGAGCTGTTTCTAGCCTTTCAGCAGCAGCTGCTGTTTGTGCTTCAGCATCATTTCACTTTGGTTGTTTCAGGGTTTACATAAAGGGAGAACAGAGCAGGAGTCAGACAGTCGGTCCTCCTCCATCAGGCTTGTTTCTACATGTGGAGCAGAACATTACTGATGACGCTGAATCACTTCCGCATTGTGTTCATACCGACGCTGATCTGAAACCTGCTCAAACTTCAAACACCTGAAATGTGAAGTTCTAAGAAACACAAAGCAGCAGCCGAACCTGAGCCGAGGGCAGCTCGTCAGCGAGTTCGCTCAGACTGCTGGAGTCATTCTGAGTGAACCGAACCGGTCCCAGCTCAGTCTAACAGCAGCTTCATGACATCCTGATGTGATGTGAGCAGCACTGTGTCAAACTTTAACAGCCGCGGATTTACGGACCGACCGACAGCGTTTCAGCGCAGTCAGAACCTCAGACTCCCACCAGCACGCTCCTGAACCTGTCCCACACAGTTAACTAACCATAACTAGCAGCCTAACGCGGTGTTTCTGGCTTTACTCACCGTCTTTCCTCCGACAGGTTAGGCGTTGGTTACATCCGGGTTTGGGGGTCGAAGTGCTTGGTGCGCAGCCGCAGATCAGATGAGCCTCAACGCCAGCTGCAGAATGGAAACAGCGCCGCCTGTTGGACACAAGGCACATCCCGGTATCTATCAATAGATTTATCAATACACTTATTAATACATATTTATGGCTGTATAAATAGATTTAATAATACATCTATCAATTCATGTATTCATAACTCTAATAACAAACATATCCATCAATCAATCAATCAATCAATCAATCAATCTATCTATCGATCTATCTATCTATCTAATCAAACCCACCATTTAAATTAGGGCCTTTTCATTAGACTTACATTATTTGTTCTGTTTATCATTGATTTTATCATGCTCATTTTATATTACCTCATTTTTTATTCGTCTTGTTCATATTTGACTTGTGTTTGGATATTTCTTTGTTGTTGTTGTTGTTGTCTTGATTTGCTTGTTTGACGATTAGGAATATTTATTTATTTGCATTTCTATTTATTTCAGAGGAGTATTTTCTTTATTTGTTTAGATTATTTCTTTATGTATTATTTATTAAACAGGAATATTTTTTTGTCATTTGTTTGTTTATTTTGAAATACTTATTAATTTATTTCCACCCATGACTGTCTGTGTAACCGCATCATTTTGCAAACCAGGCAACGTCAGCCTTTAGCTCCGAAGCTAACTTGTCCTCATATTTAATATTAAATGAAGCGGTGCCGTGTTAGCCGTTAGCTCTGATGCTAACCTGTTTATTTAGTATAGAATAAAGCGATGCGGTGTTAGCCGTTAGCTCTAATGCTAACTTATTATTTATTTAAAATTGAATAAAACGGTGAGGTGTTAGCTCCGATGCTAACTTGTTATTTATTGAACATTGAATAAAGCAGTGCGGTGTTAGCCATTAGCTCTGATGCTAATTTGTTATTTATTTAATGTTGAATAAAGCGGTGCGGTGACAGCCGTTAGCTCCGATGCTAACTTGGTAGCAGCGCTGCTTCCCTTTGTCACAGAGCTGACTTCCGTCTTGATGTTGGCTCCAGGTTTCTGGAATCTGCGGTCCGCTCAGACCCTCAGCTGCCTGCCGCTGTGTTGAACGCTAGTTTATGGTTCGGTGTTCTGGTGAAGAAGACAGTTTAAGCTGCTCCGTTCGGCCTGTTTAGACTTTTATTCAGTCTGTTCCGCGAGGAATCGGCTGTTTACCTAGCTGTTAGCTGGCTAGCATCAGCCAGCTGAGTGGAACCACCGAGCATGTTTCGGTTCTTGAATGACGTTGATGAAGACCCCTTCATGATGTGAGTATTTACGGTGCTGTCCAGTGTGTGTCACCTGTCTGTGCTTTATAAACCTGGTGTAGCGGGTCCAGCCAGGTGGTTCCGTTACCTTGGAGCAGGTAGCTGGAGGCAGCTGTGGCCTACTGAGCTCCTCCATGTTGGCAGACAATAACAAAAAGAAGCTGTCAGTGTTGAGCAGAACCGGTGGATCCGCCAGTAGCTGTTGGGCTCCAGCAGCTTTCTATTCGCTCATATATGGTCACAGAGCAGCCAGCTCCTCCACACATCCTGCATTTATTCACTGTTACGGCTCAGACTGGGTGAAGAAACCTCTTGTTCACCTCCAACACTCAGTCTGACTTTATAGGACTTTAGTTTGATGGAGTCTGGGGTGACATCACTGTTTGGAGCAAAAATACACATTTCAGTATTTATTAACTTCAGTTCACGATGTTAAAAGTCCTGTTCTGAAACAAGTAATTTTTAGAGATTAATCTGAGGCTGCATGATTTGGAAAACACAGACGTGTTCTGCAGATGACTTGAATAACTCAATTTGCAAATAATTAATCATTGTAGAACGGTCGGGGTGATTCTGTAGGGGAGAGCATCTGCAGAGAAAATAAAAAAGATCTTTAAAATGCACGCTGCAGTCTGGAACCTTGTATATGGTGTAACGCGGTCAAAGACGTCCACAGTGGTTCTTCTTCGTGGATTCGTTCACATCAGGCCGTCCAGTATTCATGCAGAGCTTTTTGCTGCTCATTTAAACACACTTTTAATCAACATCATCTTTTCTGTAGTGGGAATATTTACTTACAGCTGGTTAATTTTGGCAGCCAAATGCACATTTTCTCTGGATGTATCAGAGAAAACCTGTGCAGCATGTTTCAGAAGCTCGCTGTGTCTTCTCTCAGTTCAACTCTGCAGCTTCATTATTTAGAATAAATACTACGCAGGTCAGACTTATACCAGAACAGCTGCACAGGAATTGAAAACAAATAACACGAGATTAAAAGTAAAATACGTCGCTGTATATGAATACTGTCAGACGTCCTCCACATGATTACCTGACCAGGTGTCCTTCCTGTGTGTTTCAGATTACCCTCCCCGATGTGAGTATAGTTCACACAAATACATGCAATCAGCTCACATTCAAGGTAAATCACAACACTCATAATCACGTGTGACGTCCTGCAGGGATCCATTTGCAGCTCACCGGCAGCAGATGAGGAGTCTGTTCGGACCCTTCGGTATGGATCCTTTTCCTCTCGCCCCCCAGATGCAGCCACATCGTGCACCACGCAGACAGGTAACGTCACGGGTCGGACTCCCACACACCTGTGTTTGTTGTGTTTGTAAAGTTTTGGACTTTAAAATGTGCGTTCTTTTAGGCAGGTCCGCTGGCTCCGTTTGGCATGATGGGAATGGTGAGTGGCAGCTTCTATGGCCTCCTTCAGCAGACAGATGCTTTATTGTTCCCCTTGGGGAGGTTCAAGTAACTGCACAAATAGAGTTTGTGAGTTTAAAGTGTCTCAGGTTTACAGAAAACAGACACAAACTCTGTCACCAAACACATGTGGACAGTGCGGTGAGCACATCGTAGTGAATCGATGCCATTTTCACTTCTTCAACTCTCTGAACCCTAAAACTAACCATCAGGTCTAAAAAATCACCAAAATGACGATCAGCCAGAACCTGGATGATCAAACCGCTTCATTCTACATGTAAAGCTTCGTCCCACCACATCCCAGAAACACTGGCTCATGTGCTTCTCAGGTTGTTGTTTTTACATTTCTGTAAAATATATATTCAAAGAAATTCAACTTTTTTTAATCTTCCATCGTTCTGACTGAGTCCTGCGGCCAGAAGACGTCTCTGAGTTCTGTCTCCTCCTTCATGTGGTTCTGGTTCCACAGAGCTGCAGGACTTGATGCTGGAACATGAACCTCAGTGAAGGAACAGGAGACAGGAGCAGAAACACTGTCAGGGTTCAGAGGGTTAAAGAATAACAACTCTGTTTCTGGGACTCTGAGGTAGCTCAGACTGTGCTAGTTAAAGCTTCACTCTGCTGTGGATGTTGCAGGGAGGAGGCTTCATGGACATGTTTGGCATGATGGGAGAAATGATGGAGAACATGGTGAGCACTTCTGCCAAACATAGTTCAAATCAAGTATTTGGCGCCGACTGGAAGCTGCTTCTAAACAGAACTCCTCATTGTTCTCCTCACAGGAAAGAATGTCTGGTTCTCCAAACTGCCAGACGTTCTCCTCCTCTACAGTGATCTCCTACTCGTCCTCCGACATCGGAGCTCCTAAAGTCTACCAGCAGACCAGCGAGACGAGAACAGGCCCTGGAGGGGTTCGTAGCC
>NW_007577915.1:104743-110537 GCF_000690725.1 Stegastes partitus
TGTGGTCTCACCAGTAGCTGCGTTGCCAGTGAAGGCATCATGCGGTAAATACCAGCGCTGCCTGCTGCAGTGACTCTGTGACCTTCACCCTTCAGATCCGTGAGACGCGGCAGTCCATGAGGGACAGCGAAAGCGGCCTCGAGCGCCTCGCCATCGGACATCACATCGGGGATCGTGCACACATCATGGAGCGTTCACGGAACCGCCGCACTGGAGACCGCGAGGAACGGCAAGACTTCATTAACCTCGATGAGAGTGAGTCACTGCTGCAGCAGAGGACGTATATTTAACAGCAGATCACCCGAGAGCCTCACAGACGCACCATTTGTTCAAAATCACAATCCGTCTTTGGGGTCAAACTGCTCTGAAAGTATTAACTTGACCTCCCCAACATTTGTTTGTCTGTGATAAACAGTACATGAGATTTAGTCAGACATGTGCCCTCATACAGCTCAGTGTCGTGTCCATCCCTCGGCTCTGAAGGACTCCTCATGTTAATATCTATGTGGTGCAATCACTGCATAGAGATTCATAGATATGTGCAGCATAGATTTGATGTAACTTTGAACTTTTTATTGAAATGAAACACAGAATAACAGGTTTGCTTTTCGTTGCATTGATTCAAAAGTTGTGGTCAACAGAAGTGGCAGGTCACCTGTACACAGGTAGGCAGAGTGAGGCTCTGGTTGGAGGCCGGGGGCAAACGTTTCCTTATTTACCAGGTGAACATCTGTCAATAACAAATCATGTACAGTTCTGCAGTTGTACTGTTTTATTCTTCATAAGAGCCATAGAACAGAGAACAGGTTCAGGGTGTTGGTGCCAGTAGCAGGCTGTAGGGAGGGAGGAGGAACACTTATTTTATTTGTTTGTTTTTAGTCTGTCAGGTGCAGAGGTGTTGAGTGAAGAGCTGCTCTTCAGTCTGTTCCTAAAGACTGAGAGGGAGTCAGCAGGTTGAACAGTTTGGTAACTGGTTCCACCAGCAGAACCACAGAGGAGGAGAGTCCAGCTACCGACCTGGACCTGTTGTGGTGGTTGGATCAGGAGGTTCTGGTTGGTCCAGTTAGTGAGCAGAGGGAGTGTAGACCTGATGGAGAGAGTTGAGGCAGGAGGAGATGTTCTCTCTGTGGTTCTGTAAGCACGTGTCCGGGTTTGGATTTGATGCAGCTGGAAGCCAGTGATCGATCTGAACAGCTGGGTGATTACATGATGTCTGTTATTTCCATCAAGCTCCTGTTGTTCTGGTTTCTAAGTCATGTAGTTTCCCACCATTGGGGTTCTGATGTGTCCAGAGTCCAGACAGTCCGCCCTCAGTTCTGTAAACAGACCAGTACTGCAGCAGTTGATGGTGAGAAACGTGTAAAACAGTTTTATGAGTCATTTTTTTCTTGATATAAAGGCTAGAATTCATATCTGGAAGTATTTCCATGTGAAATGCTGAAGATGTGAAAAGCTGAGACTGTTCTGAAACCTGTGGCTGGATGTTATAATGATTCAGAGCTTCAAGGTGTGAAGTTACCCTGAAAACAGCCTCCAGGACCAGACGGACGGAGCTCAGCCTGTAGCTTCACTGATTTAGGGCTGAGTGTTGTCTGCGTCGCTGAACTTGGCGTCTCTCCTCAGCCGATGCTGCAGCGTTCGACGAGGAGTGGAGGCGGGAGGCGGGCAGATACGTCCCTCCAAACCGAGCTCTGGACTACGGCCGAGACCGACGAGCAGCAGGTCAGCAGCTGGCGCTGACCGCCGCCCCGAGCTCCACGCCGCCGCCGGGTCACCGACACGAGTCCCCGAGACACCGCCAGCCCCAGACCCGCCCACGCTACGACTGGTGAACAGGTACAGCCGCACCTGGTCGCTGCTGGTGTTCCCTTCACAGAAATGTCACGTTAGTGTCACATTAGAGCTGCACAGCTCGTCCATTTGAAGTCACAGTTTGAAACGATACAATAAAAACATCACAGAAACGGCAGCTCAGGATCCAGACTCAATATTTTATTCTTATTACTTCATCTATTAGACTGCAGAGTGTGTGACCCTGAGCTGCTGCTGCTGCTGAGCCACCGAGGGCCTGGTCATTGTTTTACTGTTATTACTTTTCATGTATTTGACTGAACACTCACAGCTTTTGTCATAATTGTTCTGTTTCCTTTAAAAATAATCATAATAAATACATTCGTTACATATTTACATTGGAATATGAAGCAGATCATATTTGGATGGTGTCTCGTGTCTTAATGATCCATCACACGTTTGAAATCTCTCACATGGTGAATTTTACACTAAAGCTTGTAAAATGTTAAATCCTTAAGTGCAGCATGTGTCTCAGGATGGTTCCTGTGATCAGTGAAGCTCCTCAGGTTTCGTTCTGTTGGTTGTTTCTCTGACTGCAGAGGATTGATTCCCTTATATGTCTGAATTTAGGATTTGTTGACTCTGTTTTAAGACTTTTCTAAAACAACAAAGGGCTGCTCACTTCACCTTTTCACAGTAGAAGATCGAACACAGAGAATTCCCAGTGGCTTGAAGGAGGTGATCATGTTGAGTTGTGTTTGATTGTCAAGGCTGTTGTTGTGGAAACAGGTGAGTGGATCATCCATCCATCTATCTGTGAGCTCTACCTGCTTCATCCTGCAGGGGGAGGAGCCTATTCCAGGTGACACTGGCAGAATACACCTCTGTCCACATTTATCCACCTTCTTCAGTCTCCAGTCGTCCAGTAGTCCAATCCCAACGCTCTACACTGACCGGGCAGTTTAGTGCCGACCTCCAGAAACCCTCCTCATGTGTCAGACGTCAGTGTTGTGGTCAGAGGAACGTCCGCTCACCTGTACAGTCCACGTTATTGTAGCAGCTTCTGCTGGAGTCGCTGTCAGAGCAGGAGCAGCTGGTTTCGGTGGGTTCTGGTCAGAGCTGCCAGCGGTTCTCCTGGGGCTGCAATGGGGTTCTGGTGGTTCTTACCAGACCAGGACCCGTTCCATCACCTCCACCTGAACAACACCCTCTAAAGTTAAAGTGAGGTGGTTAAACTTCAGATGAACCCTTTTCCTCCTGGTCTTTATGCTGATAGTAGTTATCAACTGTAATGTCTTTGATCACTGAGCTGCTGCATCAGCTGGAGTCGGACGCGTCTCAGTGGGATTTGAACTGATCGCCTGGTTTCCTATTGAAGCGAATTGCTGCACAGTAACCAGGTGTGATGAACTCTGTCGTTTCGTTGTTCCTGCAGGTGAACCGCTCAGCGATTAGGCAACCGATGGAAGGAGTTGAGGGAAGATTTCCCCGAAGCTGTGAACCACGCTGAAGACGGAAGTTGATGATCGTCACAGCTGCCGTCGTAAATGTTTGATATGACTGGACTGTCTGTACATGAGCCACATATTACACACACCTCCACCTATAGTTACATCCACAGCTTCTACTGTTACACATACAGACTCCCTGTAAGCCTGGGTATAACTACACTCACTTTATATAGAAATACTCATTTCAGAACCTGACATGTGTCTTTGCCCGCTGCACTAAAGTGCTCAGTATACAGTACATCTGCTGTACAGTCCATTTTATGTTTGTGAAGACACTAGTGTGTCGGTGAATTGAATTGTATACTGTTAACTAATTAATCTAACTAAATAAAAGTTCATTAAACATTGTTAGATAAATGCAGAAGATGTCTGTGTTGATGTCTTGTTTCATCTTCTGAAACTCAAAACCAGCTGGAAGGTTTAAAAAGAATCTCATCTTTAAAATCTGCCAAACATGAATTCTTTGCACTGACAAGGTTCAGCAAAAACCTGCAGGATGTGCACAACTGTGGAGCTGTGACTGAAATGGAAACTATATTAAATAGTTGAATATCTACAGTATGTGGAGTTTTTGGGCACTTGGAAAAATGTTGGACATGTTTCTTCATTTTTTGCAAAAGAAACCTGGATGATCTGTCGTTCTGAGTCCTGCTGACAGAAGACGTCTGAGGTCTGTCTCCTCCTTCATGTTCTGGTTCCACAGAGCTGCAGGACTTCATGCTGCAGAGAAACATGAACCTCAGTGAAGAAAAATACAGAAACTGGTCAGAGTTTAGAGGCTTAAAGGTTCTGTCTGTTTTTGCACATAAATGTGTTTTGTGTGTCTTTGCCACCTGGTTCAGTTGTTGGTTGTCTGCAGCTGAACTGAGTGTGAATCTGTGTTGTTGTGGTTCCTCTGAACACAGGAGTCAGTCGTGCAGTTCCTCCATGTTCCTCCATGTCTGCAGGTCATGTGACGTCCAGATGGCGCATACAGGCGTCTCAGCCAATGAGAAACTTTGTGTTTTGGACAAATTGCTCCCTCAGTGAGACGCTGCCTCCTGCTGCACCGACTCTATCTGTAATTACATGCCAGACTATTTTTAAAGCTGCGCCTCCTGCAGCGGCTCGTTCTACCTGTCGGCTTTAATCCTCATCAGCAGGTCACTCTGCGCTCTGATGTTTCCTCCTCAGCTGCCTTTGTTCTGATATCTGCTGCTCGTCATCTGCATGTGAAGCTCAGAGAAGCCGTTGTCATTGTCTGTCCGAGCCTCGGTGTGGATGTGGTGACGTTCAGCTGCAGTGATTCACAGAAACACTGAATAAATCAGCAGCAACACGGAGACAAGCCTCTTCATGCTGCTGCATCCTCCAGCAGATCTCCATGTATTCTGCTCCGTCCCTGTTTCCTTCATCCTCCAATGACTCACGCTCTCCCCCTCCCCCGTCCTCACCCCTCTCCTCCCCCCTCCGTCCTCTCATTCGCCCACATCCTCACTTCCTCCAGCAGGCTTCCAGCACGCTGCAGGTAACGTTTAAACAGATCCGCTCCTTCTCTTCTCCATCCTGCTGCTGTTTTGTCTCATCGGTCCCTCTGACAGGCTGACAGCACCTCTTAGGTAGGTATGAATATCTGGCTTCTGGTTTATGTCTGTTCATCTGTGTGTCGGTGGGTTGCGTCACCGTCTCCACACTGAGGAGTCAGAATCCTTCTAATGTGGAAACGAAGCCACTCGACTCACAGCTGCTGTTAGAAGAAACGTTTGTGCATGAAGCTGCATCTTTGTTCACGACTCGCTCATCCTTCTCTGATCTGGATGAATTCATGTGTGAACTCTGATCTGCAGTCCACATATTTCAGTGAGGTTCGTGTTCTTGTGTGTGATCCAGGATGTCTATAGTGAGTATTGTTGCCAGGGAGATCCTGGACTCCAGAGGAAACCCCACTGTGGAAGTGGACCTTCATACAGCCAAAGGTTAAAAAAATATGTGCATGAAAACTTGTCAGTCTCTAATAACAGTGAGGTCATATTCATAAAGGGCTTCCACATCATACCGGCACCTTTCCCCTCCGACCTTCTGTTCAGGTCTGTTCAGGGCTGCTGTTCCCAGCGGAGCTTCGACTGGTATCTACGAGGCTCTGGAGCTCCGAGATGGAGACAAGACTCGCTACAAGGGCAAAGGTGAACACTTTAACAAGTATCCTCTCTTCTTGTCTCAATCTCTGATGAATGGTGGACATGTTCTTTACTGTGTGATGTGAACTGACTGGTTCCTGTTATCTCCTGCTGTTGAAGGTGTGACGAAGGCTGTAGCTCACATTAATGAGACCCTCGGACCTGCACTCATCCAGTCCGTGAGTCGATAATACCGTTTACAACAGCAGTAAATACACTTCTGTGAAATGTCACTCAAATGTCAAAGGATTTTAAAATCAGAAAGTCAGGCCTCTGGACTGTGTCTATCTATGTCTGCATCATGGCTCCACATGGAGAAGACCTGAACAGAGGAGG
>NW_007577915.1:111661-114693 GCF_000690725.1 Stegastes partitus
CCCAAAACGACCCGGTTACAGATCCCAAAACGACCTGGTCACAGAACCGTCTGTCAGCAGAGATCAAGACTGAAGGAACCAGAGAACTAAACCAAGAACTTAGTTTAGTTTCTGCTGTGGAGCCTGAATTTCATTTAGGAGTAATCTGATTACTGTGAGAGAATTCAGAATAATTTTATGTTCAGGTGATATTGCAAAGATGTGAACTTCCTGCTATTCTGCATATTCTGTAGAACACAGTAAAGAACAGGAACATGTTGTAACTGTGACGTTTGATGGTCCACCAGGGGATCAGTGTGCTGCAGCAGGACAAACTGGACAACGTGATGATTGAACTGGACGGCACCGACAACAAATGTGAGCCTGACTCCGTCTCCTGATGCTGTAAATGTGCACTGACTTGTTTCTGCACCAGTGAGCTGCCGCATACATGATGTGATGCTGCTTCTGTTTCCTGCAGCTAAGTTTGGGGCCAATTCTATTCTGGGAGTGTCGCTGGCTGTATGCAAAGCTGGCGCAGCAGAGAAAGGTGTCCCCCTGTACCGTCACATCGCTGATCTGGCAGGAAACAGAGAGCTGGTCCTCCCCGTTCCTGTGAGTTTTTGGTGTTTTATTGTGTAAAATGTGACTCGTCCTCAGCGAGTTGAACCTGTATTTATGCACGAACATCTCCTCTAACCTGCCTCGCCTTCAGGCCTTTAATGTGATCAACGGCGGCTCTCATGCTGGGAACAGACTGGCCATGCAGGAGTTCATGGTGCTTCCTGTGGGGGCGGAGTCTTTCCGTGATGCTCTCCGTGTGGGGGCGGAGCTTTACCAGACACTGAGGAGTGTCATCAAGGAGAAGTATGGTCAGGACGCCACCAACGTGGGAGATGAAGGAGGGTTTGCCCCGAACATTCAGGAGAACAGCGAAGGTGAGTTTGGCTTGTCCTCCTTCCTCAGGTAAGCTGGTCATGTGGTAACCTGCTGTCCTCTCTGTCAGCCCTGGAGCTCATCAAGACGGCCATAGAGAAGGCCGGCTTCACCGATAAGGTGGTGATCGGGATGGATGTGGCTGCCTCAGAGTTCTTCAGCGAGGGGAAGTACGACCTGGACTTCAAGTCTCCACCAAACGCTGCCCGAAACATCAGCGCCGAGGAGCTGGCTGCCATCTACCAGGGCTTCATCAACAACTACCCAGGTGAGTTTCTGTGCTCACCTGATGGGGTCAGACCCTCTGTGGTCTGGAGACACGAGGTCCTGTTCAGGATAGACTAGTCTGTAAAACACTGGGACAAAACTAATACTGTGATATTTAAGTTTTCTTCAATATGAAATACATCAGAATGTTGAGCAGGTGAATGAATAACTCTGTTTGTAAGGAAGGAATCATTGGAAATGGAGAGGATGAGTACATCTGCAGAGAAACTGCAGCAAGCATCCGTAGATGCTGCAGTTTCCAGATGTTCATAAACGCCTCCCGGCCGTCAGTAGAAGCTGCTGCCTTTTACACAGAAACTGATCTGTGCTTTCTGGTTGTGTTAATGAGGTTTTAATTATGTGCTACAGGGCAGATTTAGCAGCAGGATTCTGTTCTGATGTGGTTCTTTCTGCTGTCTGTAAGAACTGTGCCATTACTAGCAGGTCACAACATGTGACTCAGCTTGTGTCTTTCCTCAGTGGTTTCTATTGAAGATCCTTTCGACCAGGACGACTGGCCTGCTTGGTCTCAGTTCACAGCCTCAGTGGGGATTCAGGTAAGAAGTCGTAGAGTTATGCGGATGTGGACCTGCTCTGCTGTTCCGTAAAGGGCTACGGCAAAACACAATGGTCCAAATTCATGTTGCACTGCACGCAGGAAAGATCCAAAAACATGTTTCTCATAACAGAATGTGGTGCAGAGTCGCATCTCTCACTGAAATCTATGCCTGACAGCTTTAAAGTTGATCTTCCACTTCTGGGGAACATGTGGAGTCCCTGCACTAGAATTAAATGAACTCAGTTTAACAACAAACCAAGATGGTTTCTCAGGGTCGATATTGACTACTGCTGGTCTTTGGAGACAAAATACATTTGTGGTAAAATTAAGATCTTGGTGTCATAAGTGGGAATAACACAAAACCTGGAAAAGTCTTTATCTCAGTTTACATGTTTAACTAAAAGAAAGCTTTTCAGCATTTATCCGTTGGTGCTGACTGGCTCTAACTAGTGGCCACTTTTTAATGACGTATTTTATTGGGGCTGCAGGTGGATCAGTGGTTAGCACTGTTGCCTCACAGCTAGAAGGTCGCCGGTTGGCGTCCCGGTGAGGACACCCGGGATCTTCCTGCGTGGAGTCTCCATGTTCTCCCCGTGCAGCGTGGGTTCTCTCCGGGTTCTCCGGCTTCCTCCCACAGTCCAGAAACATGCTGAGGTTAATTGGTGATTGTAAATTGTCCGTAGGTGTGAATGTGAGTGTGCTTGGTTGTCTGTCTCTAAGTGTAGCCCTGTGATAGACTGGTTACCTGTCCAGGTGAACCTGCCTTCACCCTGAGTAAGCTGGGATAGGCTCCGCCCCCCATGACCCTGGTGAGGATGAAGGTGTAGAGATGATGGATGGCTGTATTTTATTGGGAATGAGTCATAAAAAATGTTGATGGCGGTTATTAGAAAAAGGCTGAATAATGTCTCTGAGAATCAGGCGACTTCACCACAGATGTTCACGCTTCCTAACGGAGCAGACGTGGTTGTATTTCCAGGATTACCAGCAGATTTTTCAGTCTGTAACTCTGCTGTGCAGATTGTTGGAGACGATCTGACCGTCACCAACCCTCGCAGGATCCAGCGAGCTGTGGACGAGAAGGCCTGCAACTGTCTGCTGCTCAAAGTCAACCAGATCGGTTCTGTTACTGAGGCCATCAAAGCGTGAGTCCATCCTGAGGTCGTGCACAAACCTGCTGCGTTCAAGAGCTGCTCTGCATTTATGGTCTTTATGTTCTCAGGTGTAAGCTGGCTCAGGAGAACGGCTGGGGGGTGATGGTGAGCCACCGCTCTGGAGAAACAGAGGACAC
>NW_007577915.1:115865-118578 GCF_000690725.1 Stegastes partitus
GAGGGGGAGGAGGTTCTGCGGAGCCGCTTGACTGGACCCTGCAGACTGACGCTGGTCCTTCTGGCGCCTTTGTTGAGTGAAAAGAAGCTGGTTCTGGTTCCGGCTCACCACAAAGACGGAGGAGCCCCAGTCTGGACCAGAGTCTGGTTCTGGTTCTGAGGTCCAGGTGTGTCTCGGTACAGTAAAGGTGACTGTGGCGGGCCTCCCCTCTCTCCTTATGCTAATCACGCCTCTCCTCTCTCCTTCCTCACCCGCCGTGCGTCCCTCTCGGCTGCGCGCCGCCGTGACCGAGCACCGGATCGGGGCGTAGAAAGAGTGAAGAGGGGGAGTGAGTGGGAGGGGGGCCGAGAGGGGAAGGGGGTGGGGAGGAGGGACGCATCAGTCTAGTGTTCGGTTCACCGTGTTTCTCCGCACCGGAGCCTCTCTGCTCATTGTGGGACATGAGGCGGCCGCTCGGCGCTCCGCGGACGGACGCTGCGTGTCGGCGCGCAGCATAAAGCCGGAACCGGAGCCGGTCAGCGGGGCAGCGGGGCGGCGGAGCGGCGGAGCTGGATCTGTAGGTAAGAAGAAAATGGATGCTCGCTGTGCTGGGAGCTGCTGCTGCTGCTGCTGCTGCTGGCCACGTTCGAGCTCTCCTCCCATTTTGTTCCTTTGTGCGTTAACGACCACCGCAGCCGCGCGTTCCGGCTCCGTTGTGCCCGGTGAATGCACGTTACCGCGGCCGCATTCCAGCGAGCAGCGGCGGACCGGACACGGTTCGACATTCCTGCTCTTGAGATGCAGCAGCGCTGCTCAGGCATCCATGCTGCTGCTGCTGCTGCTGCTGCTGCTGCTGCACAGAAGAAAGAAGCTGCAGCGCTGATGGAGCTCAGAGGCGCTGCAGCCGCTGCATCTGATGCACAACATGCATCTGATGCAGCGGCTGTTTGTTGGTCGGGATGCGTGCAGATGCTGCTGTGTTGCTGTTTACAGGCCGGAGCTGCCACCTGTAACTGACATGCATTGTGTGTGTGTGTGTGTGTGTCTGTGTGTGTGTCTGGTTGTGTGTGTGTCTGTTTGTGTGTGTGTGTCTGGTTGTGTGTGTGTGTGTGTTTCAGGTTGTGTGTGTGTGTGTGTGTCAGGTTGTGTGTGTGTGTGTCAGGTTGTGTGTTTGTGTGTGTGTGTGTGTCTGGTTGTGTGTGTGTCTGGTTGTGTGTGTGTTTGTGTGTGTGTGTGTGTCAGGTTGTGTGTGTGTCTGGTTGTGTGTGTGTGTGTCTGGTTGTGTGTGTGTCTGTTTGTGTCTGTGTGTGTTTCTGTTTGTGTGTGTGTCAGGTTGTGTATGTGTGTGTGTCTGGTTGTGTGTGTGTGTGTCAGGTTGTGTGTGTCAGGTTGTGTGTGTCTGGTTGTGTGTGTGTGTGTCAGGGACTGTACATGGGTGTTTGGCTGGACTCACTGCAGCTGTAATAATTAATGCGGTCCGTCAGATTTACAGAAGCTGTGAATAAACACAGTCAGACCAACGTGCACGACCTGCTGCCACGTGCACTATTTATATCCTCATTCACTATACATGAGACATTAGTGCTCAGGGATGAATGAAAACCAGAGCCTCCACACATCTGGACTGTACTGACATGACCGGGTCAGACGGGTTAACCAGCAGTTAAACCTACTCCCCTCTTCAGCAGGCTTCTGCTTAACTTTCAGGCTGCTGCTTAACTATCAGGCTGCAAGTTACCTNACTTCCTGCAGATTAAAACTGGAGCTCCATGTCGATCTGAACGTTTGGCCAAATACAACCAGCTGATGAGGTGACGTCACTGCTTCTGTTTGTGACTTCATGCAGAAATATGAAACCCTGAAGTTCAGCAACAGCACACGAGTCATTCTGATTTTCCTTCTTCAGGATTGAGGAGGAGTTGGGGGACCAGGCTCGCTTCGCTGGACACAACTTCCGGAACCCGAGTGCTCTCTGAGTGCATCTGATCCACGCTAACATGCTTTAAGAGACGCAGCAGGTGGATCCAGACTCACCTGCTGCAGACGACATCATCATCTCACTGTAGCTGCAGTACGTTGATCCGTGAGAGTTCAGCTTCAGCGTCTGAGTCTGAGCAGAACCTCACTGTCCTGTATTAGTTTCTGTGTGTTTGACCCGTTTCCTCCACAGCTCAATAAAGAGATGGATGTGTTACCGCTGCTGGCGCTCTGTGAGTTTGTTTCAAAGAGAAGCTTTGCTGTGCAGCTGAATGGAGATCTGACGCTGGAGGTGCACGGCTCCTCCTCCTCACAGCTCCTCAGTGTGGCTTCAGGAGATCGCACCTGTCCGCCTCACCTGGCAGAGTCCACTGTACGTCTGCACCGCGGTACCAGTGAACATGTTCAGCTGTGCTGGTTCTGGTCATCAGGTGAACTTCACTAACTGGTTCAGTGACATCTGTGGTGTGAGTGAGCAGCAGAAGAGAACCGGCCTCAGGCTCTGAACATGCTTCAGGTTCTGAAGCCTCCAGAACCCTTCAGCTTCTCATTCAGCCTTTAGAGCCTCATCAAGCTACAGCGGCCTGCAGATATTATTTAAGCGTCATTTCATCTGTCTCTGCGCTCACCTGCATCACCTGACCACTACGTCATCTGCTGCTGTCAAACCGCGCGAGACCGCAGCTCAGGTACCTGCAGGCTCCGGCAGAGGGAGCGCGAGCACGAGGAAGAAGAGAAGGAGGGAGAAGGAGGAGGA
>NW_007577915.1:119955-121930 GCF_000690725.1 Stegastes partitus
AGGCTGCAGGTTACCGACCAGATTGCAGGTTAACTACCAGGCTGTGGTTAGTTCGCTGTGGTTAGTTAGTTCATGTTAGTTAGGTGTGGTTAGTTAGCTGTGGTTAGTTCATGTTAGATAGGTGTGGTTAGTTAGCTGTGGTTAGTTAGTTGATGTTAGATAGCTGTGGCTAGTTAGCTGTGGTTAGTTAGTTGATGTTAGATAGGTGTGGCTAGTTAGGTGTGGTTAGTTAGTTGTGGTAGATGGGGGCGTGGCTCCTTCTTCCAACATGCTGCTGAGGTCTCCTGCAGACCAGAACAGCAACCAGCAGCTCAGTGCTTCAGTTCAGCTGCAGCCGTTTATCGATCAGCTGGTAAGTTAATCTACGATTGTTCTGATGAACGAGTTCAGCAGTTAAAAAAAACAAAAAACAAACAGACTCAATTCTGTGATTGCAGTTTCTTAAATGTGAATGATTTCAGTTTACTTACAGTAAACCAAAGTTCAACAGATGGAGACTCTTCGAGAAACATGATCAGCTGATCAGCTTCATTTATCAATAAGTCCAAGAAGAAGAAGAACCAGAACAGTTTGTAGCTGCAGAGACTCACTGATCAGTGGTCGACTAATAGATCAGCGGTTCTGATCATCCATCCATCAGCTGGAGGGTTTGAACAGAATCAGTCAGAACTCTGGGTTCATCTCCTCCAGTCTGAAGGTTCTCTGGGTTCTTTCCTCTGTGACACTGAACTGAACATCTCTGGACTGAACAAGACATTTGAGGAAACTCTGACCTTGTTTTTCACAATTTTCTGACATTTAGAGACAAACATGAAGGATTCATTCAGAAAATAAACCACAGATTAATCAACCATGAAAATAGCCGTTAGTTGCAGCTATGTTGGAGACTGAATACATTTAATTTTTGGACAGAACAAACACTTAGAATGCCCTGGTTTGAATCATACATCATGTATTTGTCTTGCAGGTTTTTAATATACGAGTACAACTGGTCACCAGTTCATTGAGACACTCAGACTAATTTATAATTAACAAACAGTTAATTACATCATATTTCCATCTCATTTCCACGTTGGCATGACTTTGGGAAACACTGATCGACATATTTCTTCCTTTTAGACCAAGCAGCTGACAGATTTGTCGAGAAACAGATCTGCAGTGTAAATGATGGTCAGCTGCTGAGGAGGAAACAGGGCAGCGATGCAGCAGTGCATGCTGGGAAGTTAATGTGTATTTGCAGTTGATGTTCTGGTCACAGATTCCTGAAGTGGGCGCAGACGGACGACGATGTTGTTCATCTGCAGGAAGTCGCTGCAGACTGAATCCTGTGTGTTTGTGTTTCTGCAGGTTTTCAGTCCTGCGATGGCTTCTGCTGTAAAATGACGTTTTAAAGAAGAAACAATGAAAACAAGGACGCACAAAGAATCGGTACGTCTCAGGGACCCGACTAATTCCTGCAGGCAGCACATTCACAGCGACCAGCTCAGCTGTTGACAATAACTCAGGAGAACCACCATGTGCATGATTCATCTGCCCTGTAGAGGCAACAACACGCAGCAACAAATGCCCCCTTGAGATTGCCCTACTCTGTTGTTACCCTCTGTTGTTGCCCTCCTGTTGTTGCCCTCTGTTGTTGTCCTCCTGTTGTTGCCCTCATGTTGTTGCCCTCTGTTGTTGTCCTCCTGTTGTTGCCCTCATGTTGTTGCCCTCCTGTTATTGTCCTCCTGTTGTTGCCCTCCTGTTATTGCCCTCCTGTTATTGCCCTCTGTTTGTTGCCCTCCTGTTATTGCCCTCTGTTTGTTGCCCTCCTGTTGTTGCCCTCTGTTGTTGCCCTCCTGTTGCCCTCCTGTTGTTGCCCTTCTGTTGTTTCCCTCCTGTTGTTGCCCTCCTGTTGTTGCCCTCCTCCTGTTGTTGCCCTTCTGTTGTTTCCCTCCTGTTGTTGCCCTCATGTTGTTGCCCTCCTGTTGTTGCCCTC
>NW_007577915.1:123830-125436 GCF_000690725.1 Stegastes partitus
GTGTGTCTGTATCTTTGTCTGTGTGTGTGTGCGCGCGTGTGTGCATGTGCGTGTGTGTGTGTGTGTGTGTGTCTGTATCTTTGTGTGTGTGCATGTGCGTGTATGTGTGTGTGTCTGTATCTTTGTGTGTGTGTGTGTTGCTGGTGTATGAGTCATCAGGACGACACACTCACGGTGTCCCAGCTGTTGGATTGTGTGTTTTACAGCTTCATATCTTTGATGTTTCGTGTCTGACATGGATGTTGTGCGTCTGTGTGTCTGTTCTAAAAACAGACTTTGGTCTATCAGGGATTCAAAGCGTCGCAGCAGAATTAGAAGTCTTGTGTTGTTTTAGCAGAGAGGAGCTGCTGAGGAGTTGGCAGCCAATCGCTTCAGTCGCAGATCGCAGGGCCATGATTCATCGGAGAGCGAAGGGGAGGAGCTTGTGTCTCCTCCGAAGAGGCAGAAAGTTCAGGTGTGTTTCGTTTCATCAGCTGCTTACGGTTACGCTGCTTTGATTCAGATTCTGACTTTGTTTCCCTCGTCAGGATTCGGCCTCGACTCCCAACCCTCCCACATCGACACACTCCACCGACAGCTCGGCTCCTTCCACTGTCCCGCCCCCAACCTCTGCTGCCAGCCAATGCCGCGAGAGCGACAACGAGGACGGCCAGTCGCAGGGCAGCAGAAGTTCTGTGGTGGGCAGCCTGGCCAATAGCAGCAGCAGTCTGAGCAGCGGGCGGGACATCGACCAGGACAACCGGTCGTCCTCCCCCAGCCTGTCGGCCTCCCCCCTGGGCAGCCTGGACTCAGACTCGGATGGACCCGACTCACCCAAGCAGGGTGACAAAGGGAAGGAAGGCAAGGTGTCAGGGGAGGACAGGAGGCGGGGGGAGGAGTCTTGTGGAGACGAAAAGAGAGACGTGGACGCCCGATTGGAGGACTGTCCGACCCTGAAGCCCCCCTCCACCCCTTGCTCCACCCCGTCTGCCGACAGGAAGTCTTTCTTCTCCCTCGACTCCAAGCTCATGTGTAAAGTCGAGTATGGCAGCGGTGAAGCGGTCCTCAGCGGCGGCAGGATGACCTCCAAAGCCAGTTCTCAGTGCATCACCAAGACGACCATCTCCGGGACAGATTTCCCCCACAACAGCCCCAACCTGCCCCACCCCCTGCCCCCACCGCTGCCCCCTCCTCCGGCCCTGAAGCCCCTGGAATTCGGCGGGCAGGTGGAGGTGAAGGCTGAGCGAGACAAACCGGACAAACCAGACAAACTGCTGGACAAAGCCCAGTCTGCACCCCCCTCGCTGCTGCCCCAGACTCCCCCTCAGGCCCCTGCCCACCACTACAGCGCCCCCGGCTGGCAAGGTGGCACGGCAACCGGTTGCCAGGGGAGCTGGGGCTATTCCCGTTACCCTGGCAACCACCACCCGCCACAGCCCCCAGTGCAGCAGCAGCAGCTTCCCTCCGTCTACAATCCCCCCTCTGCCCGACACTCTGCCTCCCACCCCTCTTACCTTCCTCACCCTCACCCCCATCCCCACAGGGAGTACCTGCCCAGGTACACTGGAGGAGGGGGGGACCGAGAGAGGGGCGCGGCAGGAGACAGGGAGCGGGGAGTGAGGGGGGA
>NW_007577915.1:127881-131137 GCF_000690725.1 Stegastes partitus
GTGCTTGGTTGTCTGTCTCTAAGTGTAGCCCTGTGATAGACTGGTTACCTGTCCAGGTGAACCTGCCTTCACCCTGAGTCAGCTGGGATAGACTCCGCCCCCCATGACCCTAGTGAGGATTAAGCGGTGTATAGATAATGGATAGATGGATGATATATCTAATAATAAGGACATACTGCATGGTTCCAGGTTCCACAAGGTTCTGGACCGTGGCAGCGGGAACTCGTGCGCCCGTAGCGATGTCCTCTTTGTCCCGCTGGACGGATCCAAACTGTGGAAGAAGAGGAATGAGATGATCGAACGGGCTCGCAGGGAGGTGGAGCAGCGAGCCCGAGACCTGAGAGAGAAAGAGCGGGAACGAGAGAGGGAACGTGAACGTGAGCGTGAGTTGGACCGACACCTGCAGGTAAGGCGCTCAGGTGTGATCAGGTCATGATTAATGGATCTGATGTGATTATTGATTATTGACTTGTCTGATTGTCTCCTCCTCTTCCTCTGCAGCAGCAGAAGGACATAGGCGCTGCTGGCGGCGCTCGCCAGGCCTCCTCGCTCTTCTTCCCCTCATCGTCCTCCATCATCCTTGACCCTTCATCGTCCTCTTCCTCGGCCAACCCCGTCTCCCACCCCCCTCCTCACCCCCAGCACCACCCCTCACACCCCCACGCTCACCTGCCTCCGACACACCACCTCCATCCCTCATTGTCCCACTCCATCCCCCACTCTCTGCTGCTGCCCCCCATGGGCGGAGCTTCAGCCGTGGTTGGCGGCCCTCAGGGGGCCCTGGGGATTGGTTTAGGAGGTCCATATTTGGGCCCTGACACCCCAGCACTGAGGACTCTCAGTGAATACGCCCGCCCCCACGCCATGTCTCCGCTGGGGGCAGCGAGTCGAGCCCAGGCGCACCATCCTCAGGTGCACCACGGACACCCCCACGTCCACCCATCCTTCTTCCTGCCTCAATTCCAGAACCATGCTCTGGGCCACCCCCACCACCTGCCCACTGATGCAGCCACAGCAGCAGCCATCCTGGGCTTCCTGTACGGCGGCAGCCTAGAGGGGGGTCCGGGTATGGGGGGCCACCCCGCTGTGGCCGGGGGCCCAATGCCTGGGGGCCTTGGGGCTGCAGGGTTGGGAGGAGTGGGTTTCCCTCACGCGGTGGCGGCACATCGAGACCGGATAAAGCCGGGCTTTGAGTTTAAGAGCGATGAGCGCGTTTACCCACCCGGGTCAATCCCAGACCCCGCGGCGCTGGCCCTTGCTCACTCGCACTCGCACGCCCACGTCAACACTCACACACATGCTCACTCCCTGCTTCTGGGAGGTGGAGCCGCAGGAGCCAATGAGGTGTCGCTGTACGGCACTCCTCCCCCCCCAGCTCCACCTGCACCCCCCCACCTCCAGAACCCGACCCTGGCCCCAGTGGCCCGTCCACCCAACCCTCCTGCCCCCCAGTCCCTGTCCAATCCACCCCCTTCCTCTCTCCTGNCCCGAACTCCTCAAACCGGGACTTCCCCCCCACCATGGAGCAGACCCCTCCCTCCGGACCGGACCACTTCCACAGAGATTACCCCCCCGCTCCCGCTGGGCCGCCCCCCACCACTGGCACCAACCGGGAGTACCTGAGTTCGCCAGGGGGGGCGCCGACCCTAGGCCGGGAGTATTCTGGGCCAGGGGGGGCACAGCACCCTCACCCGCCTCACCCCCACTACCAGCCCAGAGACAGAGAGCGGGACTCAAACCTGCGGGAGGCACCACTGTACCAGAACCGGGGGGGTCCAAATCAACCTCCTGCTCTGTCCCCCCCCTCCTCCTCCTCCTCGTCCTCTTCCTCCAGCCATCATGGACACAACGCTCCCTACCCGCCCCCTCCACCTCAGTCCTCCCATGCCCAGCCCCCCTCTTCCGGTGTGGCTCCTAGCGTGCGCCCTGCCCACTACCAGTCCTCTGCCCAGACCCCCCCCACCCCACTGTCCCCCCTGCCAAGCCCGTCCACCAATCAGATGGGGGCATTCTCCTCTTTCCCTCCAGGCTCCTCCTCCTCCTCCTCGGCGCCCCCCCTCCCTGCTCCAGGTGTGTCCTCCAGCTGCTCACCTGGGTGTCGGCCATCTTCTTTCCACAGCACATTGAACAGCCACGCCCCTTTCAGTGGGACGTACCACTCTAACGGAGGCGGTGGCGGGAACATGGCTAACAGCAGCAGCAACAGTAGCGCAGCCAATAGCAGCAACTCACAGTCCCTGTCACCTCAGAGCGCCGTGAAAGCCCCGCCACCCCTAAGTAATGCCAACAGCAGCGTCCCAACACCAAGTGCTGGACCTGCCCTCCCCACCGGAGACGGACACTCAGATTCAGGCCCACCCCCCACTCTTGTCATCAAGGAAGAACCAATAGAAGACAGGGAGGAGAATGAGAGCCCGCCGCCAGTGCTGAGAAGCCCCTCCCCTGAGCCAAAACCTGTGGACATTCCTATACACGCCAGCCAATCAGCACGGTAACGTCACTATTACATCACTTCTTCATTAACATCAGACTTTCCCCTACAGGACGTTATGGTGACTTTTACAAGATCAGCTCTCTAATTGGTCCTTTTAGTCTTTCTGTTTTCATTGTAAATGTTAGCAAATATTACATTTAAATAATGTGCACAGAGACGCCTCTCGTCTTCTAGTCTAGAAGAAGGTCCTGCACGTCAGAAAATGCACCATAGACCAGCTGTAGTACCTGGTTGTTCCACCAGGTGGAGCCTCTTACTCTTTAATACTGTAGGGACCAGAGGAGGCGTCACTCAGACTACAGGCAGTTCATGTCGGCGGCAGAGAGCATTGTGGGAGTCTAGCAGCAACGGGACCATGACAGAGAGTCTGAGGAGGTTAATGCATATCGGTCAGCACTCTCATGTTGTTATTGGGGTTAGAGTCGCTAAATCAGTGAGCTATAGACTTCTAGACGACTCCATCATAGCATCCTGTGACATGTGACACCTGGTGCTGGATTGGCCTGTCACATGATTGCTTCATAAGCAGTTACAGCAGGAAATGAAACTGTCATCTGAGATGATTATGTGTTAGTTGACTAGGGGCAGACTATTGGTTAAGACAGTTGATCTAAATTTGCATCTGTACCTGCAACTGATGTTGTGTTTGTTTTTTACAAACTGAGTTTCTCTCCTGCTGACGTTGCTGCACATGTGCAGCCGCATGTTCAGTAATCAGCAATAGTTGCAGTTGTTATGATGGAGATCCTCCTGATGGTTCTA
>NW_007577915.1:133115-140792 GCF_000690725.1 Stegastes partitus
CCGGCCGCCCCCCCTGAGAACTACCCCACCCCAACTCGCTCTCCCACCTCATACGAGCGTGAGCGGAGTGCCGATCGAGACCGGGACCGAGACAGGGACAGGGACAGGGACAGAGACAGAGACAGAGACAGGGACAGAGACCGGGACCGGGACAGAGACCGGGACCGGGACAGGGACCGGGACAGAGACCGGGACCGAGACCGAGACCGAGACCGGGACCGGGCAGCGCTGCCACCATTCACAGAGCGAGAAAGAGAACGAGAACGGGAACGAGAGCGAGGAGGCAGCGGGGGAGGCAACGGGGCAGGAGCGGGCAGCGGAGGCGGGACAGGAGGGGCGGGAGGGGCAGGAGAGAACCTAGGCCGTCTCCAGATGTTGAACGTGACGCCGCATCATCACCAGCACTCACACATCCACTCACATCTGCACCTGCACCAGCAAGACACAGGTACCCACTGCTACTAACACTGCTGCCTCTACCTGCAGAGCACACATAGTGTAACAGCTGCTGAGTTCACAGACATGGATTAAACTAACCCTAACCCAGGTTAAGTTATGATCTGTTCAGTAAAGACCTGAAGGATGAGGCTGGTCAGTTTCCACACAGCACAGGCTCCTTTAAAAGAAACCTGAACGCTGCAACACTGGTGACTAATTATCTCACAAACATCAGAAGAAAAGAAAAGAAAACTCACAGTCCCACAGTATTTTCCATGAAGAGAATTGGTGTGATAGAACACCATGTACTCAGATTGAGGGCCTCTTGGCTTCGATGAGTTTAATAACTTTATTTACAACAGTTTGTTGAGCAGCAGAGAAACTCAGAAAGAGAAGATTTGGCTGCAGAAAGAAGCACAAAGTCTGTGACCTGCAGCATCTGCTGATGACTGCGAGGCGTTTAGGGAACATCTGGAGACCACAGGACTGACGCATCAAATGTGTCTTCATCAGCACCTAAAAATAGTCCAACACAAATGCAGATGATTGTAGAGAAACAGATCCTTTCTTAAATGACAAGTTCCATGTTTGTTTAGGATGGCAGCACCAGCCTCATCCTTCGCCTCCAGCTTCAGCTCGCCATTGAACTCTACATTTTTTGCATATTTCAACTCAGCCACAATCAGAGACTATTTGATCTACTTCATCCAATATTACAGATTCTGAATCAATGACATGATGAGAAATAACAGTCAAAGGTTTCATGTTTTTATCTTTGATGCTGTTCAAACAGCCCCAAATTTCAATGTGAGATAAGTGGCTTAAAAAAACCCAAAAAAACTCAAAGTGTTTGAAATATGAACCTAAAATGTCCCAGATATCCTCTTAAATATCCAGAGTTTATGATCAAAGTGTTCCCTGGTGATCTGAGGTGGAATAACTGTTTACTTTTTTATTTAATAAAATGTATTTCACAGCAGCATTAAAGCGTCTCCAGACTTTGACTCTTATTAAATATCTCCTGTATTTCCTATTACATCACTGGCATCCAGCGGCGGGCGGGGTTCACCCCCTGATGGACCCGTTGGCGTCGGGGTCTCCTTTGGCTCGCCTCCCCTACCCCGGGGCCACGCTCGGCACCCCCATCCTGGCTCACCCCCTCACTGACAGCGAGGTGCTCCGCCAGCAGCTGTTCGGTGAGGAGAAGGCTCCTCGTCCATGTACTACCACACTTTTCTTCTCTCACACTCTGACTCTCTGCTTTGCGGCGTGACGGAGGTGACTGACGCTGCTCCTCCTCCTGCAGGTGCTCCGTTCCGTGACCTGCCCCAGACGTCCTCCCTCAGCGGGCCCATGTCAGCCGCCCACCAGCTGCAGGCCATGCAGCAGGCCCAGAGCGCAGAGCTGCAGATCCAGAGACTGGCCCTGGAACAGCAGTGGATCCACCACCACCACCACTCCCTCACCCAGGACGAGTACTACAGGTACACGCTGCTCAGTACGCTGTCCGGCTGCAACAAGGAGAAGCAGAAAATTATAACATCCAAGAACCTTTGATTTAAACGTTTCAAAATAGGGCTGCACTTGATGTCATTTTAGCATCAACACTGTGAGCAGAGAAAGTCTTTGGGTGCAAAAATAAATCATTTGTACAAAATGTTTCACTACAAATACGATGTGTGATGAGACAGGTTCTCTGTTGCTGCTAGTTTGATCCTGTAACTCTGTAAGACCAAGTCCTTCCACCCACTAATCCACCCTAAATCATTCTGGAACAAGTTCACCTGCTGGAAGCTGTGTTCTCATGTCAGGGACAAGCTGATCAGGCTTTACAGCTTCATCAAACCCTGATCAGAACAGCAGCAGCTTGTGTTTCTGTGGTTTGTTGAGAGTTGAGCTGCTGCAGGTTGATCCTGTGAAGCTCCATGACTTGACTTTGTCATGCAGCAGCAGTCGTTCCTACGTTCTGTTGTGTCTTAAACACACCTTCTGACATCTCCACTGACCTTATTACTGTCTGTGAAGTTGTCTTTGAACACCAGAACTCTCTGGATCAGACCTCAGCTGCATGTGAGTTCAGTCCTGGTTTGTTCTTTAACTTCTCCTGAACAAGGTTCAAACCGTCCAAATCACAGAACTGCAGCCGCTGGTTCTCCTGCTTTACTTTAAACGAGAAAACCTTTGTCAGAGCACCAGGAGGTCAGAGGTCGAACCGGCGCTGCTCATCAGCCGATTGATTACAATAAATACAGCATGAATATCATTTGCAGCGTGTCTAACGTCTGCTTTGACTTCCAGCCACCTGAAGAAGGAGAGCGATAAGACCCTGTGAGGGGGCAGCACGGACTAAAGCAGGAGGTCCAACACAGAAACGAAAGCACTGAAACCACGAAGAACAAAGACTCAAACTGAAGCTGATGGACGAAGAATTCAGCAGATCTGAAGCATCGGCGGCTTGAGGACGTTTTGTATCGTGCTCTGTACAGTACATTAGATTTGAAGTACAGTTTGTGTAAAATACTTGAAGGAATGTGTACATGAGTCTTTTCTGTCATTGCATGTAGCTTTAGGCGCTTCTTCTGAACTGGTGGAACTTTGGTTCTTTTAGTACCGACCCCCTCTTTTGTACTGAGGGTTCTATATGCATGAGACCAGCAGTTTAGTGTTCTGTTTCCGATCAATAGTATTGTTCTTCTGATTAATGTCGTCTGTTCGTTGATGATGATATAATTATATATACAGCACATATTATTTGTATTATTTTTTTACATTTTCATGGTATGGCAGTCGGTTTTTATTTTTGATTTGACTTGTGAAACAAGATGCAAACGAAGGCAAAAAATCTGGAAATAAATTATAATCTTTTTTTTTGCTACTGGGCGTTTCCTGTTTCCTTCTGAGGTATGTTCAGCTGGTTGGAGGAGTCATGGAGTGAGGAGGAGTCCAGCCTCCCCCCTCCTCCTGGGGGGTTTCTCCAGAGGAACCGTGGGTGAGGACCAGGATCTGAGGATCCAGAGAGCAGCAGTCGTCCTGCACATCCACAATTCTTCTCACTGCAAAACCAAAGATTTGCTGCTGCAGAATCTCAAACTTTTATGCGTTAATCCTTCAACAGAAGCTGAAAACCTGCAGCTCAGAACAACACAAGCCTCCGACTGACGTGGCTGAAGGCCTCATGACCACAGACATGTACATGTATGTATGTAGGTTGTTTCAGTAAAAGTGACCTTGAGAAGTGTGTCAACGGAAAGAATCTCACAACAGCACAAACCTGGAGCCTTCGGCGACGGCACATCTGGTTTATTCTTAGATCTTCATCATTCAGGACAAACTGTGGATGAGAGACACTTGGTCTGATTTTACAGCTTCTCTTCACATGTTTGGACCTGAAGTGAAGGTTTGTCTTAGCGGATGGAGGACGGATGGTTCTAGCAGGCTGGCTGATGGACTTCTGAAGACAAATGATATGAATTAATCTGTCGTTAGCAACGGACGGCGCTGGTCTGAGAATACAGAAGTACACGAGCTACTGGCTGATGTTTCTGCTTCAACATGTGCCTCCAGTTTGTGTAAATTAAACAGTTTGTCATTAAAGTCTGACCCAACCTGAGGTCCGTTTCACAAGCAGGTTCAGTGAAAACTCTTGAGTCCGTTAACCCTGAAATGAGGGACTCAGAGTTTTCACTGAACCCCAGGACAGTCTGAATCCAACAACAGAGGAGGAACCAAAACCCAAACACTTCAACATGCTCCTCAAATTAGAGCTAAATACATTTACCAGGTACTGTACTTGAGTATAAATTTGAGGTATTTTACTTGAGTACTTCCATGATTACTACCTTCTCCTTGCATTGTATAAAATCTCGGGGAAATATTGTCGCCGTTTGTCCTTCGTTTATCTGACAGATTTTACAACATTACAACTCAGAAATAGATTTATTATATATGTAATTATATCAATAGTATTGATTCTATACATATTTGATACTGCTGTTATTTTACATATTTTTCACTTATATTTTATTACTTTCTGTATATTTCTTTTTTACATTTGTTGATATTTCTTTTCATATTTCTTCGAGACGTCTTCGTCCAATCGCACATCTCAGCACAAATCAAAGGTGGTAGAAGATAAGTACCAATGTGATGCTGGACAGAACCACCGACAGGAACCTCTTCCAATCTGACATCTGTGATCTCTGCATTAGATCACTGTCAGTCTCTGGTTCTGGTTCTGGTCCGTCTGTCTGCTGCAGGACTCAGGTCACTGCTGCCTGTTAAATACTGAACTGATTTTAGGTTTTATTGTTTGTAAATCTGCCTGGTGTCGGACGGGTCCATTATGGAGGCCGATGAGTACAACAATGAGCTGAGGTCCAAAAGGTTCGGCCCGCTGACGCCTCAGCTAAAGCCTCCAGTCATCTGAGGTGCTTGTTGCTCTGAGTGCCCAGTGTTTTAGATTTACCTGTTCTCCACTAGGTTCTGTTCATACTCTGGTAGTTTCCGACCGTTGGGCTCTCAGGTTCTAGAACCAGACCGGAACATGTCTGACTGGTTCCTGTAAATCAACCAGAGTCTTTAAAAGTCAGCTTTAAAGTGTTTTTGAAGATTAAAACAGTCAAAATCAGAATCCTGGAGGTGACTGGAGATACGACAGTTTTTGAAGTGTTTCAGAACCATGAGAGCAGCAGAACTTCTGGAGGAGGAACCACGGTGCTGTAAAAACAGATGAGCTCACAAACAGTTTGACGTATGAGCCGAAAACTCCACAGGCGCCACATTTTATGATAAAGAGGTCGGAGCAGAAGATATAAAACCTCTTCAGCCTCCTCTGTCAGCTGAACCTTACTGAACCTTCAGTTCAAATGAAGCTGCAGCTGCTAGCGCCACCTGCTGGAGCTTTGCTTCTGCTCCTGCAGCACAAAGCAGACACCATGAAACCCAAGCTGGAAGATTTCAGATTTTATTCTGAGAACAAATGCACCACCGTTGGTTTATAAAAAGTTCTTACAGTTTATCAGGTCCGGACACATTTAACATCATATTGTACATTCTTTCTGGTTCTGACTGGGTTTCATCTGGACTCTGGACTCACACGGAGCTCTGAGCCACAAACCCTTCAGCTGCTGCCTTCAGGGGATTTTACAGCAGCTTGTGTCTTTATTCATGTGTTTGAAGTCC
This sequence comes from Stegastes partitus, assembly GCF_000690725.1. Taxonomy (NCBI): domain Eukaryota; kingdom Metazoa; phylum Chordata; class Actinopteri; family Pomacentridae; genus Stegastes; species Stegastes partitus. The sequence continues at coordinate 138,735 of NW_007577915.1, forward strand.
ACGTGTTGTAAAGGCTGAGGAGGACGTGTGATCCCGCCACAGTCACACGTGCACGTTGTCGCTCTTGTGCACGCTCCTCATGTGTCTTCCCAGACTCTCCATCCACTTGAAGGTCTTCCCGCAGCAGCTGCAGGCGAAGTGCTTCCCCTCGGTGTGGATGGTCTGGTGTCTGTTCAGGGCGCTGGTGGTGATGAAGCTCTTCCTACAGATGTCACACCTGTACGGACGCTCACCTGTGTGCGTCCTGATGTGCGCGGCCAGGTGAGAGCAGTTGCTGAAGCGTTTTTCGCACACCGAGCAGCTGTAGGGTTTCTCTCTGGCCTCGTCCCCGCTGTGGCTCAGCTGGAAGTTCTGAAGGTTCTGGAGGCTGGAGGCCTCCTGCAGGTTCTTCAGGCTGGACGCAGGAGACATGAAGCTCTTTATGTCCGAGTCCAGAACCTGGAGCTGCTCGGTGTCGGGGTTCATCCAGAACTCCCTGCTGCTCCTCTGCTGCTCCTTCTTCACCTGGGAGGCCTCCGGCGGCTCCGCGCTGCTGCTGCCTCCGTCCTGCTGCTCCTCACACGGCGCCTCCTCCGGGGCAGCAGCCGGAGCAGGAGGCTGGAGGTGCTGGAGGTCCTGCAGAACCGGGGCTCCTCCACAGCGGTCCGCTCCGGGCTCTGAGTCAAACACAGCACCGTCAGACCACATGCATGCACCTGGAACAAAGCAGCTGGAGGCGGAAGCACCGACCTGCTCGGAGCCGCAGCTGCAGCCGCCGGCTGATCTCCAGCTCGGCGGAGCGGAGCAGCTCGTCCCGGTACTCGGCCAGGAGGCTCTCCACCGCGCCGAGGATCTCCTCTGCGGCCGCCGTCAGTCGGTCCTGCAGGAACACCTTCAGACTCTCCAGCCGGGACATGATTCTCCGAACCAGCGGGTTCTGCTGGGTCCTGGACGTCACGCTCCGCTTGTAAACACGGACACGAGTCTCGGTGCGCAGCAGGAAGCTCGAGCGCCCCCTGCCGGCCCGGAGGAGCCCGGGGGGGGGGGACGGGAAGCAGCGAGGGTCAAAAATCTCCATCCTCGTTGTAAATGTAGCTTCATGGTGAAGTTGTAATTATGGAAATATGATGAGAGCACAGGACCTGGACACAGAACCGACAGCTTTAAACGAGCTGCAGGCGATGAGGCTGGACCCAGCGGAGGGGTTCTGGTCCTGCTCCGAACCCGAACCTGCTTCTGCCCACAGGACGAACACGATGACGCAAGACAGCAGACAGGTGAGAAGTTGATGTTCTCTGAGCTGCAAAACACGTCTGATGATGACAGAAATGTGGACATTTAGAGCAAAGCTGCTGCTCACAGACCCAAACCACAGAACCGCCTCAGCGGGTCTCTGAGGCCGCGGTGGGGAAATCACTGCTAATCATTAACTGGAACAAGTTCTGTTCCCTTCATTCCTGCAGACGTTTCAACTGTCAGACTGTGAAGCAGACAAAGACCTGCTGACGTGCAAACATTTGGTTCAGAGTTTACTGAAGATAACGAGCAGACTGAAGGAACACAACGTCTGGGCTGAATGAAGCAACAGAAAAAGTTCTGCTTGACACAAGTTTCAAATGTAGAAATGCTCCAGTAGCTGTTCAGCAGGTTCACGTTTTGTTCCTCCAAACCTCGACAGTCGTTGTTTCCTCAGCCGCTGACTTCTGGAACTTCTTGTTCACGAAGACGAGTCACACCTGCGTTCACCTCACCTTGAACCCTCTGAGGCTTCTGAGCCTCCTCACAGAACCACTGTTAGGGCTCAGTAAAGGTCCAGAACAGACAGAGCAGCTTCATGTCCTTCAGGTTATAAACCTATGAGCAGCTCCACTGACCCATGAACCTGCTGTCTGGACCGGGTTTCAGGCTGTAGAGAGAATCTGATGGAACCTGCTGCTGCTCACACATGGAGGCGTTTGATGAAACATCTGGACATACCATCAGAAGAAAAAGGTCCCATCAGAGCAGCTCTGATCTACGGTCAGGTTCTCCAGATGCTACAGAACGGACGGACCTACAGACCAAGTCTAGGATCAGGAT
>NW_007577915.1:142592-146318 GCF_000690725.1 Stegastes partitus
GAGAGGATGAACGGAGATGGACAGTGATGGACAGAATGAGTGAATGGATGAACTGACCTCCGTAGATGATCCTCACAGAATTGGCGACGCTCTCGGACACGTTGGTCTTCAGCCAATCCCTGAGCTTCTCATGAACCTCCTGAGCCTGAGATCAATGAGACGCCTGATTATTGATCATCAGTAAAACATCTGGAGGCTGAACTCTGCTGCTGCTGCTTCACTGGACGCTTCAGTTCTTACTGGACTGTACTGGTTCCCATTTAGTGATGTTTAAACTACTTCTGACCCAGTCCGTATGAATCCAGCTTCTCTGTTTGGTTTCACTCTGCTAACTTTGGTTCTGGTTCTGGTTCTGGTTCTGTCTGCATGGCGCTGCTCGTTGCCGGCTGTACTGCGGCATCGACGGTGCTTAACGTCTTATTTTATACGTGGGCTGTTTAGTCCTTCTGGTTTAGCTCCTCTACTTTAATGTGCAGCACCTCGAGGCTTAAAGTCACCGTCATCATCCAGTCAGTGACACGCTCCTAATATTTACCTGCTGATAGGTGTTTTCAGGTGTTTACCTGCTGGGGGGAGGCGGTTTTGCCGGTCCCGATGGCCCACACGGGTTCGTAAGCGAGCACCACTTTGGTCCAGTCCTTTACATTGTCTGTGAAGAAAGGTGTGATAAGACTAAGTTTGTGTTCTGCACGTTCTCAGATTTGTGTTGTGGACGAGTGCCGTCCGCTGCCTTCACCTGAGTCGGCTGGGACAGGCTCCGCCCCCAGCGACCCAGGTGAGGTTTAAGGTGTAGAGATGATGGATGGAGGAGTTCATACCTGCGATGACCTTGGTCTGAGCGAACACCACCTTCTCTGTGATGCCGCCCTCCCTCTCGTCCAGCTTCTCTCCGATGCAGGCGATGACGCCCAGACCGCTTTCCAGGGCGTGGGCCGTCTTCTGACCAATCAGCTGCAGGAGCAGACACGTTGCTGAACTCGTGTTGGACGGACTTTACCTGTTACACTTTGAGTGACTGGCACAGACTCACCTCGTCGCTCTCTCCGAACACATGACGCCTCTCAGAGTGACCCAGAATGACCCAGTTCACGCCACAGTCTTTGATCATCGCAGGGCTGCGCAATCAGAAACAAACGGATCAGAACCTGATAATAAACACGTCTGACATTGATAAGTTCACCTGAACGTACCTGATCTCTCCGGTAAAGGCACCTTTGGGAACTTTGTAGCAGTTCTGGGCTGCTACGCCGAACTTGGTGTCCAGTTTGGACCTGGCGAAGTCCAGGTAGATGGACGGAGCGCCGCACACCACCTCTGTTAGAGATCAGAAACACTCCGCTTCAGTACACCAGAACCTTCAGAACATCAGTGAGGAGATGCAGCTTCATAGGACAGCAGAGTTTATTGATGACGGATCAATAATCAATAACTGCATCTGTTCAGTCATGTAGAACTTCAGACGTTAAAAACAGATTCTAATGTTGTGGCTGATTTTCAGTGATGTGAGAAGAAGTTCTGTGGAGGTAGAACCAAAACCATTCAGTGGTTCTGTATCTGATCAACAACCCCGTCAGAAACACAGAAGAACTGCAGGAATCCAAAGATAAAAACCAGTTCTGGGCGTTCAGAGTCACACCAGATGAGGTCCAAACGGCTTCCTTCAGCTTTTCAAAATAACTTTTTACTTTCTCTGCAGATTGACTCGAACACATGATTCCTCCAAATAAAGCTGAAAATTCCTGCATTTTTCCAGAAAATATCAGAGTACAGCTGGACTCAGAACCAGTCTGTGGTTCTGAGTCCAGTTTTCAGTTAAGCAGCAGCAGAATAAAAACTGTAAACTTTCAGCAGGACTCTAGAGAGTTGGGCGTGCAGGCGGCGTGCGCTAAAGCCAACACAGTGTAACTCTATCTTAGTCTATATTAAACACAAGCTGGCATTATGGGATGTAAAGGTCATTTGTTTGCGGCTGCATTAAAGGTCAGAGTTCAGCGTTGGAAAGGTCGCCGCATTCTGCAGAGGTCAGAGTCGAGTCGCGGGTCGAGTTCAGCGGGTCGCAGTCTAAATAACCTGCTGAGGGGAGTTTCCATTTATTCATTAACAGAACAAAGGTCAGAGGACGGACTGAACAGAGACGCTCCTGAACGCATCACGCTGCTTTCAAACTATTAGAAGCACTGCTGTCAAGTCAGAGAAGCCGTGGGAGTGGATTCCAGCTGAGCCTGAACTCACATCTGGACCAGAACACTCTAAACTCCACCAACAGCAGCCTGGAGGTCCAATCTGAGCAGAACAAGTCGGATCCTGTGAACCACTGACTCGGAAGCTGCCAGTCGAGTTGTGTAACTGAGACGTTCACTGACCCGCTGGAAACCAGCTGCTGCTGCGTTCAGGGCCCGCTGGAAACCCCGCCACCTCCAAACCAGTCCGGTCTGAGCCGAACCCTGACCTTGGAGCTGAACGCGGTTTTTGTTCTGTTTAGTTCTTATTTTCTTTTGGGTTTTAGTCCGGTTCTGTCCCGACCTCACTGCTGATGCACCTGTTACGACCTCCGGCTGCTGCTGAGCTGTCCGGGGCTCCTGAACGCACCAGCAGCTGCTGGACTACGTGCTGCTGAGCGCGCGCACCGACATGACGCGCCTCCATCATCTGCTGCAGCTTTCACTGAGCAGAACCAGAACCGGAACCAGAACCAGCTGTTGGCTCACTGAGGCTAAAACCCAAAAAGGCTCAGAGCAGCAGGTCTGCAGAACCAAGCAGCAGAACTCAGACGGTCCACGTACCGACGTTCGGGTCCGTCTTGGCCCCGTTCATGGTCTGGATCAGGTCCCCGAGACTCTTCTTGTCTCCGTTCATCTTCCAGTTTCCTCCAACGAAGAATTTGCGGCTCATGTTTGCGGGTTCTGGGCTCGGTTCTGGGCTCGGTGCGGGTCTGAAGCGGGTCCGGAGCGTCGTGCGGGGCAGCGGGGCGGCGGCGGGGCGCGGGGCCTCTTATAGCGGCCCTGGTCCCGCCCACCGCGCGCTGCCATTGGTCCACACAGGCCCGCCCGTGAACGCGTCTCACCGCGGAGGACGGGGACGAGCAAAATGTCATGATGCGTTCAGGACCTGTGGGGAAACAGAAAGGTCGCTCCCCTTCAAATCTGATTGATCTTTACAGTGAATCTTTACCTGCAGCTTCTGTGTGGAGCAGGAGGCCCGACGCGGTCCGTTCTCATGGTTCTTAAGTTTCTAAAAACCTTTGACGCTGAGCACTGGGTCCAAAATCCTGCTCACCACTGGCAGGTTTTATGTGCCGGACACTGTGCAGCTGGTTTCTGTGCTCTGCAGGTCTTCAGCGTTTAGCAGCCGTCATCGTATCACATGAACAGATTCGAGGTTTAAAAGAGCAGCAAAGAAAAAAATGGTTCTTGAACTATTGAAAGGCCCATAAAATGACCCGCCTGATGTTCTGATGCACTTTAATGTGATATAAACGGAGCACAGTACTTTAGATCTGAGTTTAAGATCCAAACATGGACACAACAGAAACGTAGAGTCTGACTTTCTACACGTTTACACACAGAAGCTCCAAAATGGTTCCTCCTCTGTGGAAAAGTTAGATTTACCATCAATTTGTCTTTGATCCTGAGGCTGATGTCAGAGATGTTCTGGATGGTTCTGTCCAGACCGATTTGATCCTGAGGCTGATGTCAGAGATGTTCTGGATGGTTCTGTCCAGACCGA
>NW_007577915.1:146946-152716 GCF_000690725.1 Stegastes partitus
CAGAACTGCTCACATCCATCAGGATGCTCTTGGTGCTGGTCCTTGGGTTCTTCTGGGCCTCCACCATTGGTCCAGTGCAGGGATCACGTCTGTCCTCCTGCAGCCCTTTGACATGTTCCTCAGTGAGGAACTCCTTGGACTTCTTCATGAAGCTTCATCTGTGAACGCTGCACCTGGAAAACTCTTCATAGTCTGACTGACAAATAAAATCTGAGCAGCGTCGGTGGAGGGTTCTGAGTCCACCGTGTTCTGTTTGCTTCTGTTTAAACTAAAACCAATATTTCCAGTAATTCTTCCAAACCAACAGGAACAATCTCCCAAACAGTCTTTGTATTTCTAAAGTTTAAAGTTTTACAAAAAAATCTACTATTTTTTTACTCCAACTCTGATCTTTACGTCTCCTCGTCCATGAAGGTTTCAGTCGTATGTGTGTGTTCGGAGGTTTTTTACTGAGAGCTTTGTTCTGTCGTCCTTCACAGCCTGACGAATGTTTAATGAGACGCCTTTGACCTTCAGTCTGTTCAAACCTCTGATATTTATCCGTCATATTTTTATTTCATCCTATTTTACCTCCACTTGTCCTGGTTTTAGTTGATTCATTTGCTTTTATATTTTCCAGGCGTTACTTTTTTTAAAATGATTTTTACTAACGTTGTTTTTTTTATATGTTTGTTGTTATCCAGGTTTCTTATCTTCATCCTACATCCACCCAGCCGGTGGAGGCAGATGGCCGTCCCTCCCTGAGCCTGGTTCTGTCGGAGGTTTTCGGTTCCGTCCCACCAGCAGACTGCTGAAGCTTATAGAGAATCCAGATGTTTGGATTGTTGGGTGTCTCTGACTTTGTGAAGCTCTATGAGATGACTGTTGTTGTAAATATGCGCTATACAAATAAAACTGAATTGAACTGAATGATCTTTGATTTTCTGTTTTGTAAATGAAGACTTCATACCTGATGTTTATTGCTTCTGATTTGTCGTCTAATCTACAGACATGAGCAGCATTTCTATGATAAAACACTGAAATACAGACAGAGGATGTAGGACTTTCTTAGTAACTGATCTTTTAGGTGACTTATTGAAGCTGTGTGTTGGTGAACCGTCCTGTCAATGACCAGACCGACGCTCTGCTGCTGCTTCACAAACCGGCAGATTTCAGCAGAACTCAGCTCTTTGAGAAAATCAGGAACCCGAGGAGGTGATTTAGCAGATTTTAGAATGTAAATGATAAAATAAATCACATATTCAGCAGCTCGACATGGACCGGACAGAAACACAGAACTTCAGTCGAACTGAGACAATCTGAGGAAACCAGGAGCGAAACACGTGACCATCTGCCGTCTGATTGGCTCAACCTACACAAGCCCCGCCCCTCAGGACGGCGGAGTATGAAACGCTCTGATTGGACAACAAGCAGAGCAGTTCTTTGGATTTGCATACCCGTCATGCACTGCGGCCGTTCTGCTGCCGTTTGAAGGTGTTTGAGCTGATATGAGTCGGATATGAATCCTGTCTTGTGTGTGTTACTGTGTGTTAGTGTGTGTTAGTGTGTGTTGCTGTTGTTTCCACCGACGTGTCTGTTGTTGTGTTCCGACACCGTGACCAAAGGTTCTGGATCAGACGCACTAAGGCTGGAAGCCACCAATCACAGGGCAGGATTATTTGCTCTTTTAGATATTTGTCCAGCAGGTTTCTCATAATGAGAAGCCCACGAAGTGTTGAAGGAAACCAAGAACCTGATGTACTGCAGAACCGAACCACTGACTTCAATCACACAGGTCCAGTTCGAGTGCACTGGGCTGTTAGTCCACTAGAAGATGCAGCTGGACTGTGTTCATGTGATTTATTTACCTGCAGCACAGCTGAAGGAACACAAACATATGATGGTTCTCTGGTTCTGGCTCGGTTCAGCAGGATCTGAACCTGATCCTGAACAGCACATTGATGTGACCGACATGTGGTTCTGATCAGAGCTGATCCATTCTCACAGCTCAGCCAGACACCGGGCCGTGTTCGGGTCAGAACACAGAGGACGCGGCAGCAGCGTTTGTGTTTCTCATCAGATTCTGATGTTTTGTTGTCCAGCCAACAGGAAGACTTTATGAACAACTCTACACAACATAAAGACACACACACAGAAAAAACACCGAAATCTGTAAAAACTAAATATTTAATTTCTATATATGAAGTTCTAAATCCTACATTCTGGAATGCGCCGCTAGATGGCAGCAATTTGCAGCAGCTCTCTTTGCTTTTGAGGTTTTTTTGGACATATTGTTGATTGCTGATGGACCGGTACCGTCTGCCCCACAGCAGCAGCTCCAACAGGAAGTGGCCCGGCTGGTAGGGGTCCTTCAGGATGGTGTCGGCTCTCCTGAGGCAGAGGGAGCCATGAAGGTCCTCCAGTGTGGGTAGAGGCCACCCAGTGACCTTCTGGAGGTCTTCCTGCGGTGCAGCTGGTGAACCACGTCCAGAGACAGAAGGTGAGGATGCTGTCCATGGTGGAGCGGTACAAAGACCAGCAGTCTGGGGCTGGTGGTCTTCCTGAGGATTCTCAGGACGTCTTTGTTGTGCCTTCTTTACCAGCTGTTGTTCTTATTCCAGGTCAGTTTCTCTTCAGTTTGGACTCCCAGGAAGCAGAAGTCCTTCATGTCTACCTGACACTCAGAAATTCATGACTTCATGTCTAAAAACTCGAGTTAACAAACATGTTTGTTTCATAGAAAGAGAAAAACTTACTGTTTCTGATGTTTCTGTTCTGCTGGATTCAAAAAAAACACTGAGGGCGTCCCTACAGCTCACCTGACTGAGCAGGTGGCCCAGGAGCAGGGGTTCGTGAGTTCGACTCCCGCTCACGACAGTTTGCCCCTTTCCTGTCTCACTGTCCTGACTAATAAAAACAACACTGAAAGACGAACCAAGCCACAGCTTCACACTGTTGATCAGCTATTGATCAGCTAAGGTCAATGTTATTTATTAAACAAATGAACCAGAGCAGCTGATTGGCTGTTTATAAAGCTTCATGTTTTATACTGGAATCAGAGAAACTTATTATTATTATTATTATTATTATTATTATTATTATTATTATTATTATTATTATCGTTAATACTGCCACTGCTAAATGTGATAATAATAATAATAATAATAATAATAATTATAATAATAATAATAATAATAAATGTGAATAATCAGCGGATGAGTCGTTGCTGTAGTTGCAGGTTGCGGCCACATGGGGGCGGACTGACACCGCTGAGTATCACCTGTTTAAACTCCTTCTGTTGTTTCTGTTCATGTCTCAGAGAAGACCAGGTGAGTCTGCACCTGTCCGCTCTGAGCCACACCTGTCACTGATCAGTAATCAATAACAGGACGGTTCAGAGGGCGCGCGCGCGCGCGTGAGTGCGTGCGACGCCACTAAGCGTCGCTGCGCTCTGTTCCGCCCACAGTAAAGATGGCGGCTCCCTTGCTGGAGACAGTGTCGGAGTCTTTGGGCTCTCCGGAACCGGCGGTCCGGCTCATCCTGTCCATCCTGATCGGTGAGTTGTGTGTGTGGGTCGGTTAGGTGCCGGTGTTGGGGGTCGGTGCGGGTCCAGGTGTCCAGGAGAGGTCCAAGTGAGCCGGAACAGAAGCGAACAGAACAAACTGTGACTCAGAGCTTCAGGCAGCAGCAGCTGATCGGACTGATCACATCAATGTGTGCTCATCAGCTCAGATCGATAAGCGGGCTTTCAGCACACAGGAGGTTACAGCTGCTGCAACATGTGGCTGCGGACTGTTGGACTGACCCTAAACCGATCCGTTCAAACTGATCAGTGCTTAAACTGCGGATCAATAATCAGCTGTTTGCCTCTAAAATAGCAGAAAGCGGTGAAAACGTGGATCAGAGTTTCCTCAGATGTCCGGTTCAGCCCAGAGAGGTTCGGTTTGCTGTCAGAGGAAAGAACCAGAGAAGCTTCACCGGAGGAGCTGAAGCCAGAGTTCAGACTGAGTCAAACTGATGGTTCACTGATCAGAAGTATTGATAAATGTGATGCTGACCTCTAGCAGGACTCTGTGCTGCTCAGCATGGAGTTTGTTCTCCTGACTCACACTGATTATCAGAACTGTGTCCCAGCGTCTCCTCCCCCAACAGCATGGAGCCTTCATGTGCTCCTCCAGCCAGCAGCAGCTCAGCTTTCATCAATCATCAGCTCATCTGATAATCAATAATCAGTTTGCTTAAGGTCAGAACTCTGGGTCCAGCTCCTTCACTCTGAAGCTTCTCTGGGTTCTTTCCTCTGTGACACTAAACTGAACATCTCTGGACTAAACAGGACGTTTGAGGAAACTCTGACCCACTTTTTGTGACGTTTCAGAACCAAACAGCTGATCGGTTCTTGAATTAACGTTCCAGAAACGTTTGTTGAACCTCAGAGCTGCTGATGTCCTGAAGCTGCGTCCTTCAGACGGGGGTAGTGTCTGGTCCTCACAGAGATAGACAGCACAGGTGTGTGTGTGTGTGTGTGTGTGTGTGTGTGTGTGTGTGTACTTTGCTCCTCCATGAACACGTCTCCTCAGAGCAAGAAAACAACCGACTGAACTCCAGCTCAGCTTCTGATTGACTGTTGCAGACGGCCTGTGATTGGCTGCTGCATGTGTCTGCAGACGGCCTGTGATTGGCTGCTGCATGTGTCTGCAGACGGCCTGTGATTGGCTGCTGCATGTGTCTGCAGGCGGCCTGTGATTGGCTGCTGCANTCAGTGACACCAGCGGAGCCTGAACACAACTTTTATTTATAATAATAACAATTCAGTTCTTGGTGAAAAAGTTACTAGTCTGGAGTAAAATATTCGAGTCTTCATTTCAGTTTAGCAGGTGACACAGTATAGAACCGTAGCCGCCTGTCCACCTCGTGCTCCACTTTCCCGTCACTCGTGAACAGCATCCTGAGATACTTAAACTCCCTCGCCTGGGGAAACAACTCCCTCCCACAACCAGAGGTGGAAAGCCACTGGTTTCCAGCAGAGGACCATGGCCTCAGACTTGGAGGTACTGATCCGCATCCCCACCGCTTCGCACTCGTCTACAAACCGGTCCAGTGCATGCTGAAGGTCACGGTCTGATGGAAGTTGGCACACACTCTCTGGTCCCCCTTTCTGAAAATGGGAATCACCACCCCGGTCTGCCACTCCACAGGCACTGTACTGGATGCCCACGCGACATTGAAGAGACGTGTCAGCCATGACAGTCCGACAATGTCCAGAGCCTTCAGCATCTCAGGGCGAATCTCGTCCACACCTGGCGCTTTGCCACCGAGGAGCTTCTTAACTACCTCGGTGACCTCTACCACAGATATGGATGCAGAAGCCCCCAAGTCTTCAGGCTCTGCCCTCTCAGCAGAGGACGTGTTTACCGGGTTCAGGAGTTCCTCGAAGTGCTCCTTCTACCGCTCGACAAGATCCTCAGTCTAGGTCAGCAGTTCTCCTCCCCGACTGTACACAGCCTGGGCGAATCCCTGCCTCCCCTTTTTGAGGCGTCGGATGTTTTGCCAGAACTTCCTCGGGGCCGACCGAAAGTCCTTCTCCATAGCCTCCCCGAACTCCTCCCACACCCGAGTTTTAGCTTCCATGACCGCAGCAGCTGCAGCCCTTTGGCCAGCCGGTACCTGCCTGCTGCTTCAGGAGACCCCCGAGCCCACCAGGCCTGAAAGGTCTCCTCCTTCAGCCTGACGGCTTCCCTCACCGCCGGTGTCCACCAGCGGGTTTTGGGGTTGCCGCCACGACAGGCACCAG
>NW_007577915.1:152791-156153 GCF_000690725.1 Stegastes partitus
TGTGGATGTTGTGTTTCTGTCTGTGTGGATGTTGTGTTCAGGTGCTGCCGGTCTCAGTGGGTAAACTCATTCACGCTGTGTGTCTGCAGGCGCTCAGCTGTACCACTCTGTAGTATGTGTGCTGGTTCAGTTCCTGATGCTGAGGCTGATGGGGAGGACGGTGACGGCGGTCCTGAGCAGCTTTACGTTCCAGATGGTGAGATCCGGTTCAGCTGTTCTACTGTTCTGTTCATGTTTCAGCTGCTCAGGTTCTGTGAACTCATTTATCTGCACTGTGGTTTCTGTGCAGCATAAAGTCCTGCTGCTCTGTAGAACCAGAACCACATGAAGAAGGAGACAGAACTCAGACATGTCTTCTGTCAGCAGGACTCGGAATAAGAGAAATTCTAGACATTTTTAGTTATTTATTTTACGAAAATGGTAAAAATCTGAAATCAACACACCATGTGCCGTCTGCAGTCTAATCCACTCAACATTCCTACCAATACATTTAGAGAGGGGCTGCAAGGTGGCGTGGTGGTTAGCACCAACGCCTCTCTTGCCTTTGGTATGTTTTTGGGATGTTCCCGGCTGATAAATCAGTCTGACCAACAGTCACATGACTTGAGCTGGAGCTGTTTTGACTTTAGTATCCACAGTTTGAGAATTAAAGGTAGTGAAACTGAGTTTTCAACCAGCTGCAGTTTCCCTAATTCAGCAGATTTTCTGTGGGTTCTTTTCAGCTGACGTTTCCCAGACTCTGAACTGTGCTGCTTAGCTGCTGATGTTTGTCGTGTTCTCTTGCAGATCTACCTGCTGGCAGGTTACTACTACACAGCCACTGAGGAGTACGACATCAAGTGGACCATGCCTCACTGTGTCCTCACGCTGAAACTCGTCGGTGGGTTTCATGCCACCCTAGAGACGTTTCCGACATTCGCCCTGCTTCTGTTCAGCAGTGACTCTTACAGTCAGCCTGGTGTCTGTTCAGGTGATTCTGAATCCGGCTGTTTTCTCTTTCAGGTCTGTCTTTTGATTACTACGACGGCGGGAAGGAGCCGGTGAGTCAGCTGATCGCCGGTCAATATATCGATGACGACTCATTTCTGTGCAGGTTTTCATCACCACCAAGTCAATAGATCAGTGACACCAGCGGAGCCTGAACACAACTTTTATTTATAATAATAACAATTCAGTTCTTGGTGAAAAAGTTACTAGTCTGGAGTAAAATATTCNTAGTCCACAGGGTTGATGCTGCTGGTACCAGAGATGTTCTGGTGGTTCTGCAGGTCCACTAACGTGTTCTGGTTCCCCTGCAGGGTATCCGTGTGCGCTGCTGTACCGCCGCCTCCTGTTCTACCAGCCCGCCACAGTGATCCACTTGTTCCACACGGTCTCGGGTCTGGCTCTGGCAGCGTTCAACTTTGGTGAGTCTCTGTCTTGTTGGTTCTGGTTCTGATTCTCATTACATTCTAGTTCTTGAGGGAATTTTTTAACAAATGTGCTCATGAACCTCGTTCTCTGATTTTAAACTGGGTTCAGGGTTCTGCTTACTGGTGGTTCTGTTTGTGTTCTAAGCAGACGTTTGATCTGGATGAAGTTGTTTTGAAGGTCACGAGTCTCTAACGTGGTCATGAAGTCCACGATGGAGTTCTGTTGATACTCATCTAAAGCCAGAAGGTTCTCTGAGGCCGACGGCCCAGAACCCTCACGGTCCGTTTAAAGTTTACGAGAACATAACGTGAAGGAAAGCAGAAGATGATCACGTTACCTGAAAACTACCTGAAACTTTTATTGTAACGGTTCCAGTTAAATGATTGGTTCTGTCAGAGAGCATTGTGTCCGGTTCCGGATCAGATGGTTCGATTCAGAAACAGGATGAGTGGAGAGGTTCCGCTGGACCCAGCAGCAGATCATGCAGTTCTGGTTCTGTTCTAGAAGCTGCGAACTGCTTTTGGCCGTCTTGGTTCTTGTGCAGTGACAGTAAAGTTGGATCGGTGTGATCTGAATCGGGTCGACGGTCGCTTCATGTGCTGATTGAATCCTCTCTGGTGGACGTTTTCTGAGCAGCTGTCGGCTCTGATCAATGTTCTGTGACGTCATTCTGATCCGTTCCAAAGGTCCACAAACTTGTTCCTCTGAGTCCAATGTTGAGGAGAAACTGGAGCAGGTTTGAGTTGATCGTCTGAACGTTGCCGCTGTGGATCACCAGCTGACCTGAAAACCTCCACAGCCCAACTCACTTCTGATGCTCCTCCACCAGACAGTCGGTGGATAAACTGTCCTCACGCGGTTCGTTGTGTCCAACCATCAAACCAAAACCTCCATCCTTCAGAGCTCCAGCCTTCAGAGCTCCAGCTGTCAGAGCTCCAGCCTTCAGAGCTCCAGGCTTCAGAGCTCCAGCCTTCAGAGCTCCAGCCTTCAGAGCTCCAGCCTTCAGAGCTCCAGNAAGCACACTCACATTCACACCTACGGACAATTTACAATCACCAATTAACCTCAGCATGTTTCTGGACTGTGGGAGGAAGCCGGAGAACCCGGAGAGAACTCTGAGGAACTATTGAAGATCAAACCTGAAATGTTCTGTTAGTTCTCATCATGTCACTGATCCAGAACCTGTAGATCAATAATCTGATTATAGATGAGTTGAAATGTGAAAAAAAATAAGGTCATTAACAAAAAACCCGATAAAGCAGAAGAGAACCAGTGATGTGTTCTGACCCACATGTAGCTGCAGGTCACAGGAACACAGACGACACATCAGAACACTTTCAGATGAAGCTCTGGGTCACAGACACGAACAGAAAGTTGTTTAGTTGTTTAACTTTGATAACTGACTGAGCAGGTCTGACAAGTTGCAGCAAAAGACTAAAATATCAGAAGAAAGTCTGATTTAAGCAGAGTTCTGGAGATGAAAATGATTCTCTGAATATAATCAATGACATGGTGAGAAATGACAGAACATTTCAGTTCTTGTCTTTAACAGTTCCTCAGATGTTCAAACAGACTCAGATTTAATGAGAACAAACCTGCTGAACGTGGATAGACGGGCGATTTTTACAGTAAATTATCTCTGAAAGCGTTTCATATATTAACATAAAACTTGGTAAATATCTTTGTAAAATCCATATTTTATGCTGTAAACAAAATTCAGCTAAATCGTACACGGTTGAGCAGAAACTGTTGTGAAGACTTTATGATCTGAGATGAAACGACCCTGATGTGATGTTAGAGTGTGTTGTGTGACAGGAGGGAGTGTGTATTCTGTCTGGACTCGGCTATAACGGCGTGGTGGACGGGAAGCACCAATGGGACGCCTGCGCCAACATGAAGGTGTGGCTGTACGAGACGACGCCGCTGTTTGCAGGAACCATCTCTTCCTT
>NW_007577915.1:156620-157277 GCF_000690725.1 Stegastes partitus
AGCCTGGTTCTGTTGGAGGTTTTTTCCCCTGTGGGGGTTTTCGGTTCCTTCCCACCAGCAGACTGCTGAAGCTTATAGAGAATCCAGATGTTTTGGATTGTTGGGTGTTTCTGTTTCTGCCTTTGTGAAGCGCTATGAGATGACTGTTGTTGTAAATATGCGCTATACAGATAAAATTGAATTGAATTGAATTGAATTGAATTGAATTAAAGCTGAATCAGTTCATTTTTATCTTCTGTTGTAATTAAATTTTGTATATAATATAATATTATAATTTCTGTGATTAATAAACACATTTTTCAGCTTCAGTCAACTGGTCTGAACTCCCTCATGTGATAACAGCAATAACATGTTCTGATGGATGGATGATGGATGGATGGATGGATTGATGATGGATGATGGATGATGGATGGATGATGGATGGATGATGGATGGATGATGGAGAGTAAACTCTGCCAGCACTGATTTCTTTTTCTTGTCTCTGTTGTGCTGCTCTTGGATTTTACAGCAGGTCTGTTGGTTTTTCTTCATGATCTCACCCCAGATGTTGTGTTTCTGTCTTTGTGGATGTTGTGTTTCTGTCTGTGTGGATGTTGTGTTTCTGTCTGTGTGGATGTTGTGTTTCTGTGTGTGTGGATGTTGTGTTTCTGTGTGTGT
>NW_007577915.1:159102-160289 GCF_000690725.1 Stegastes partitus
CCAGGCCTGAAAGGTCTCCTCCTTCAGCCTGACGGCTTCCCTCACCGCCGGTGTCCACCAGCGGGTTTTGGGGTTGCCGCCACGACAGGCACCAGTGACCTTCTGGCCACAGCTCCTAATAGCTGCTTCTGTGATGGAGGCTTTGAACGTGGCCCCATCGCATGGAAGATGCAAATATAAAAATAAAATATAAAAAATAACAGTGAAACACTGCAACAGTGCAAAACAGTAGCAACTGAGTTAGTTACTACTTTATATTTCTTTATTCTGTCTGTCCTGCTGTAAACTCAGTCCCAGCTGAGCTTGGAGCAGAAGAAAGCCGCCCTGCCATCGGTTCCGTCGCTGCTCGAGGTCTGTGGGTTCTCCTACTTCTACGGAGGCTTCCTGGTTGGTCCTCAGTTCACCCTGAGAAGCTACCAGAGGCTTGTGGCGAGAGAACTGACCGACTCTCCTGGGAAACCCCCCAACAGGTAGAACACAGAGAACATCCCAGAGAAGGTGGACATGTGTTTGGACAGAACGGTTCTCAGTGTGCCCTTCTGTCCTCAGCGTTGTTCCGGCGATGAAGCGGTTCTCTCTGGGGTTCCTGTGCCTGCTCATCTACGCCATCTTCAGTCCTTATTACCCCGACAGCTACTACCTGACAGCAGAGTACGAGGTGAGAAGAGCTTCGCTGCACGAACACAGAATAAAGGCAGCAGCTCCTTACCACCTGTTTGTGTCCTCAGGCTCAGCCCTTCTGGTACCGCTGTGTGTTCATCCTGCTGTGGGCCAAAATCGTTCTCTATAAATACGTCAGCTGCTGGGTTATCGCTGTAAGTAGCCTCTGATCTGCAAACACAGCTTGAAGCTGCTGGTTTGGCTCCTACGTTGTGCACAGTCGCAGCTGAACACACTTTGATATGTTCATTCATTCATGCTTTCACTCAGTCACACTCGGCTCTGATTACCATCTGAGATTCATGAGTTACTCTGAAATCATCAGAGTCCTTCAGCGCCAACATGTCTGATCTCATTTAAATAGTTTTATCATAAACTCTGGATATTTAAAATATCAGTGACATTTTAGCCCCATTTATCAAATACTTTTAAAGATAAAATGTTTTTAAATCTCCCGTCGACCCGCGTCCAGCTCGTTAAATCTGAGTCTGTCTGAACAACAACATCTGAGGAACTATCCATCCATC
>NW_007577915.1:162269-163987 GCF_000690725.1 Stegastes partitus
ATCCAGGTGAGTCAGAGTCATCAGAGGAGTCACATCCTGACAGAACTGAAGGACTAAAGTTGGTCTGGATGTAGCTTTAGAATGAAAACGTGGTTCTCTGTAGCTGCATTAACTGAAACTCTCCTCTTATTAAACTGCTGCTGAAATAAAAATAAAACTCTCTGACATTGAGACTCTGATAACGTAACTCAGGACTTTCTTCACTGTATGTAAGTTACTTATGAGTCTTTGTCTGTCTGGTTGAGCTCCAGAGGAAGTTCATCACCTCCTCCTTCTAACTCTCAGTAAGAAATGCTTCCCTGGATCAGCTGGTGCTGCTTAGACTGATCATTATTTATTAGGATGACATAAAAGTAGAGCACACAGTCAGGGCCGCTGTCATTGATTGTTCTCCGGATGAATCGATCAGCTGTTTGGTCTGAAATGTTGGAAAATGTTAAAAATGTGGATCAGAGTTTCCTCAAATGTCTTGTTTAGTCCAAAGAGCTTCAGTTTACTGTCACTGAGGAAAGAACCCAGAAAACATTCCCTGGAGAAGCTGCAGTTACAGAATTTACCGTTTTTATTAAAGAACTGCTGAAACTGCTCCGACGTCGTCACTTCTGGTTCCACTGCACACATTCATCCTTATTAATGCAGTCATCTGGTTGTGATCAGACGCTGTGAATATAAAACATTTAATGTATACCGGTTCTCTGTCTTTCTTTGATTATCAGTAATCAATATCAATGTTGGACCCGAAACATCAGGCGAGCTGTAATTGTGATGTCAGACAGGTGTGTGTGCAGGTGAATCAGACCATGTTTATTATGTGACAGTCAGTGTGAGGCACACTGAAGCCTTTAAACAGCAGTTTGGTGCATTTATTAGTGCAGCCTGCAGATCGCTCCTGATCTCAGAACTCCGTAGAGTCCTGTAGAGGACGTAGAGCTGCTAAAGGCCTTCCTGTGACTCAGTTGCTAGGCAACAACAGCATGCAGGTGAGCGGGGCTGCTGCAGTTCTGATGTCTGATCCACTTATGTTTTGATCCACTCAGGCTTCCATGTTTCTCTGCTTTCAGACACGTGTTCAAGCGGCTGAAGTTCCTGGGAAATAAGACTTTATCTCATGTGACCACGTTGTTCTTTCTGACCATCTGGCATGGCCTCCACTCCGGATACATCTTGTGCTTCACCATGGAGTTCTTCATCATCACTGTGGAGAGACAGGTAACCTCTGACATGGGTAGCCTCTGACACGGGTAGCCTCAGGCACGGGTAACCTCAGACACGGGTAACCTCAGACACGGGTAGCCTCAGACACGGGTAGCCTCTGACACGGGTAGCCTCAGACACGGGTAACCTCAGACACGGGTAACCTCAGACACGGGTAGCCTCAGGCACGGGTAACCTCAGACACGGGTAACCTCAGACACGGGTAGCCTCAGGCACGGGTAGCCTCAGACACGGGTAGCCTCAGACACGGGTAACCTCTGACACGGGTAACCTCTGACACGGGTAGCCTCAGACACGGGTAGCCTCAGACACGGGTAGCCTCAGACACGGGTAGCCTCAGACACGGGTAGCCTCAGGCACGGGTAGAGATGATACATCTTATCCTTAAGTCAGGCTGAGGCTGAGGCTGAGGCTGGACGTGATGGCTGCAGGTTTTTCTTCCATTTTAACAAAATAGTCCAAGAAATGCAACTTTTCCGTCGCTCTGCAGACAGCAGACGTCT
>NW_007577915.1:164007-168020 GCF_000690725.1 Stegastes partitus
CACGGGTAGCCTCAGGCACGGGTAGCCTCAGACACAGGTAGCCTCTGACACGGGTAGCCTCTGACACGGGTAGCCTCAGTCACGGGTAGCCTCTGACACAGGTAGCCTCAGGCACGGGTAGCCTCAGGCACGGGTAACCTCTGACACGGGTAGCCTCAGACACGGGTAGCCTCAGACACGGGTAGAGATGATACATCTTATCTTTAAGTCAGGCGACCAGGCTGAGGCTGAGGCTGAGGCTGAGGCTGAGGTGGAGGCTGGACGTGATGGCTGCAGGTTTTTCTTCCATTTTAACAAAATAGTCCAAGAAATGCAACTTTTCCGTCGCTCTGCAGACAGCAGACGTCTCTGAGTTCTCTCTCCTCCTTCATGTTCTGGTTCCTCAGAGCTGCAGGACTTTATGCTGAAACATGGACCTCAGTGAAGGACCATGATGACGACTGTTTGCAGGACCATGCAGCCTTTTTATACCAGTCAGGGGTTAATTTTATCTTCTGTTGCTGCCAGTGTTTCCTGTTGTTAAAGTGGATCACAGTGTTTGTCAGATGCACCTCAGTTAGATGATGTATGAGCGTGTTGATGCGTGATGTCTAATCCTATGTTGGTGTGTCGGTTCCAGGCCCTGGCTCTGGTCCGGGACAGTCCTCTGCTCTCCAAACTGGCCAGCAGCCCCCTGTATCCCTTCATCTACGTGGTCCAGCAGTTCATCCACTGGCTCTTCATGGGATACCCTCTGGTGCCATTCTGCCTCTTCACCTACGACAAGTGGCTGAAGGTAACTACAGGTTAAAGGTGCGGCTCTCACCTGTACCTGCAGCTCAGGTGTCGGAGACAGCAGGGAGATTCAGACTGTAGGAGGAGGAGCAGGTTTGTTCAGACTGTAGCTGCAACACGAGTCTAGCAACAATCTGCTTGTCCAGACATGAAGCAGCAGCCTGCAGCTCCTCAGTGTTTCGGTCATAATGAAACACCTGCATGCAGGTAGAGCAGTCACATGACCAGGAGAGTCATCGCAGGACTTTAGTAAACAGAGACGCCAGGCTGAAGTCAAGCAGGGACGTCGTCCTCTGAGTTACGAAGTTCACCAGAATCTAAAACACCAACAGTTGGACCCTCCAAACTGGGTCTGTGCAGCAGGACTCTGTGGTTGAGTCTCATCAGCGCTCTTCGTTTACCTTCAGAAATCTACATTCACACTGTGTTTATCTGCAGCCGAAGTCTGACTGGTTTAGTTTCTTTAATTCACTTCATCAGATCTGCGTTGTCCTTTTTAGATCCTAAAAGAAATCTGCAGCATCATTTCACTGAGTCAGACGCTCCGGCGAGTGGGCGGGGCTTATTAGATGTTATTGTTGTCCTCTGACAGAAGCCACATCTGGCAGCTGTTTCACCTCCACGTCAGAGCAGCTGAGGACCAAAAATTAATAGATAAAAACGTGACAAATGAAACCCAGAAAACATTCAGACTGAAGGAGCTGGACCAGAGTTCTGACTGACTAATGTGTTCACAGCAGCTTTTAACTGAGTCTTGTCCTCCAGGATTAAAGCTGAACACTTTCCTCACCTTCGTCTTTCAGGTTTATTCTTCCGTCTATTTCTGTGGTCACATTTTCTTCCTCGCAACCTTTTTATCGATACCGTACCTCCGCAAGGCGCTGGTACCGAAGAAAGAGCGCCGAGACAAGAAGCAGGATTAAAACCTGGTACGAGGACTTGGCACGGTGAGCAGACAGTGTGAAGGTGTGCAGACAGGTGTGTCCAGGTGTGTTCCCTGCTGACTCGTGTGTTCTGTCCCAGCAGGTCTGAGGCTGCATCTCCACTGAAGGGAACTGTGACTCTCAAGGAGCAGAACGGGAAATATTTTAAGGCCTTTAGTAATATATATATGTCCATGTACAAATAAATTTCTATCTATTTTTGTGTTTTGGAGGGGAGGAGGTGTTTTTATAAGCAAATGTTTACAGGAAATTACCGTTGTGCCACGTGGGGGAATTGTGAGCCAATCAGGGGCAGTTTCCTGTTTGTTAGTTAGTTTGAGAGACTCGATGCTGTCGACAGATTTGCACTCAGCAGTGACGGGTTCAGTCTTCGTTGTTGTCCAGGTCTGAGGAGGGGAAGCCGACTGGAGCTCCGGATTCAACAGACAGACGCTGATCTTTAACCATCAGGGGCTCGTTTCATGTTGAACGGCTGCCGGTGGTTCTACAAACTGTAAATCACATGTATGTTCACCAACACCGACTCCAAATGGCCTTGTACTGATGAATGTTTTTACAGTACATTTGTTCTGGTTTTCATTTGATTTGTGATGAAAAAAAGACTTGATTTTATAGAGTTTTAACAGCTTTTATGAAAACCGACGTTTTGTAGCTTTTGGATAAGATTTCATGAACCAATGTTGTCCCTGTGTTCACTCCTCGGATTTATACTCTGACATCACATGTTCACGTGAAGAACCGGTCCATGTTCTGCTCATGTTTCACTCTGTGAGCTGAAGCTGTCTGTCTCCTGTTCAACCGAAAGAGTTGAAAACAGTCTGTTATCCAGAGTTGCAATGATTAATCGATGAACTGTCAACCACTCAGTTAATCACCGACATATTTATAATCAATTAATCCCTTTGAGTCTTCACAAAAAACACAAATTCTCTGAAAGAAAACCTCTGATCACAGCCTCTGCCTTCTATTGATCGTTGCAGCTCTGCTCTCAATAATCTCCAAATATTTTCTTGATATGAGGTTTGATTATTTGATCAAAA
The DNA here is from genome assembly GCF_000690725.1 of Stegastes partitus. NCBI lineage: Eukaryota > Metazoa > Chordata > Actinopteri > Pomacentridae > Stegastes > Stegastes partitus. Next base: position 166,766 of record NW_007577915.1, read on the forward strand.
ACAGTAAAAGTTCAACGTCTCTGGTCCCTAAAGCTCAGTTCATCTGTATTCATTCATTTAGTTCTTTCTTGGTTCAACAACCCAAAGATTCTCCGTTTATTGTCTCATCAGACAAACGAAGTCACAGCAGTTCAGCCTTGTTCAGTGTTTTTGCAAGAAAATCTAGTTTCAGGTGTTTCTACCTGACTGATGCTCTAAACGCAGCATTTCAGGGCAAATATTCTCAATTACAAGTAAAAGTTCTGCTTTCAAATATTTTTTCAAACCAAAAGATGATCAGCAACCTTTGTCTCAGAATTAAAGTTAGTATTTTAAAGTTGAATCTCATTTAAAATGTCAAACAGTAATCAGACTGTGTTCAACATAAGTTCAGAATCCTTACGTTAGCTTTGGTTTCCCTCCATGGGAACGCCGCACATCCCATTCCACAGTAAAACATGAAGAAATCACTTATCACATGTGTTCTTACTTTACAGAACGTGAAGAAAAAGGAATATTAGGCTGTTCAAAAAAAATAGTGTCTGCATTTTATTTCTTTTACAAATTCAAACATTTAGTGTATAAATGGAAAAATGCTTGAAGATTGAATTGGATCACTAAACCCAGACGCTGCTCGCTAACCCTCTACTACACCTACGAGTAAATTATTTGGCCTGTAGAAATATAGTTTCTACCAAAACCAGTGATCTGGTATGTACAGAATGTACATTTCTGAACTAAAGCTTCCATCCACAAGTGGAAGTGAAGCTAGCAGCTGGTGAACTACGTCCAGATGTTTACAGCACAACGTTCACCATTTATTATTATTTACTCATCATACAGCTTCCTGTTTGTGGCTCTCTGACTGTCATTACTGTATTAAGAGTTTTATGCAGATGTCATTTCTGTTCGTAACCACTACCTGGTAATTAAAGGTTTGATTAGAGTCAGCGAGCTAGCAGCTAGTTAGCTAGCTCCTATCTAGCGTATTATACACTCGCTAATGTTATGTAAATGTTTGCTAACTATCATGGACGTTAGATAATTCCTCGTTTTTTTTAATCTCATATAGCTTTTCATTGCCTCCATGATATGTTCAACCTTCTCGTAACAACAGTGACTCATGTGACTGTGAGCTCATCTGCAGCTCAACAGAACATGAGAATGACATGCTAATGACATGCTAATGACATGCTTCCAATGCACTGTATAGGAGTCTGCATAGGTTTCAGGGGCTTGATGGTCATCACTGCAATCTGTATCAAAGTCTAGCTGT
>NW_007577915.1:169701-170902 GCF_000690725.1 Stegastes partitus
TGTGTGTATTATGGGATGGTGTGTGTCTCTGTGTGTATTATGGGATGGTGTGTGTCTCTGTGTGTATTATGGGATGGTGTGTGGATGAAGGCCTGAGCCCAGATTTTGGTGAAATTTGATTATTATGGGATGTTTGCAGAGTTCTGGCTCCAGCTGAGGCAGCAGGACCGGCCCGCTGGTGTCTGGGCGGTTCGGTTCTCTTCTCAGTAATAAAGCTGCAGCTGATGGCGGCTGTTTGTGCGCGCGGGGGCGGCGGGCTGCTATGACGTCATTTTGCGGTGCGGTTTTCACGGGAGGACGGGGGCAAATGAAGAACCCCCCCGGTACGACGGAGGGGTAGTTGTGGCCCTGGTGGGGCAGGAGGAGGCGGTGGTGAGTCAGTGGCTGAAGCAGAGAAGGACGCAGTGTGGGCGGGTTCAGGAGGAGGGACGCAGCGGAGCATCCACCGTTCTCCGAAAAACAAGGACATCCATCCTGCTCACGTCTCCTACCGAACCGACACGAGCAGCCCGTCCCCGGTCCACCTGCTGGTTCGGTTTGTGTGTCAGCCTGCGGGGATCGAGCCGAGCCGAGCCGAGCCGAGCGGCGGGGCGTGAGAGGCGGGTGCTGGAGCAGCGGCTGGGTACCACCGGGAGCATCACTCAGCACGGTAACGTCAAATCTGCGACATTTGTGCTCCGATGTGTCGGAGAGGCTGCAGCGGCCCGGTGCTGGCCGGTGTTGGCCCGGTACTGGGCCGGTGCTGGCCCGGTGCTGGCCGTGTGTCGGAGCAGAAATGTCGCAGAGGCTGTCTGAGGTGGAGGACGAAGCGATGGAGTCTATTTTTAATGTCAGCACCACCGATTCTGTGATTTGTTGAACCTGAAACATGAGAACGGCTTCACCTGTCAGGCTCCATCTGCAGGTTCCCTGAAGGTTCCCTGAAGGTTGTCTGATGGTTTGTAACGTGTTCTGATGATCACATGTTGATGCATGTCCTGTCCCCCCTCTCCCCCCCAGATGGACAGAATGAATTTTCTCTCCTTCCTCCTCCTTTGCTTGACTTCGGTTGCCAGTGGCAACAAAGGTCAGTTCTCATCCTTCTGTTTGGGGGGGGGGGGTGTTACTGTGTTTCATGGTGTCTGTGAGGATGATGATGATGATGATGATGATGAATCTGAGGCAGATTTATCATCGTGATTCTCCATCATTGTTCATGATT
>NW_007577915.1:172142-177934 GCF_000690725.1 Stegastes partitus
ATAGAGGAGGACATGGAGGAGATGCAGGAGGAGATCGAGGAGGAGATGCAGGAGGAGATAGATGAGGAGATAGAGGAGGACATGGAGGAGATGGAGGAGATGCAGGAGGAGATGATGCAGGAGATGCAGAGATGTGGGAGGAGATGCAGGAGATAGAGGAGGAAATGGAGGAGATACAGGAGGAGATACAGGAGATAGAGGAGGAGATACAGGAGGAGATACAGAGATGGAGGAGATACAGGAGGAGATGTTGGAGGAGATGCAGGAGATAGAAGAGGAGATACAGGAGGAGATGGAGGAGATACAGGAAATAGAGGAGGAGATAGAGGAGAAGATGTGGGAGGAGATGGAGGACATGGAGGAGACAGAGGAGGAGATGTGGGAGGTCCTATCAGGTGGCGGTTTCTCCAGATTGAAGCAGAGAACATTAAAAGGTCTCGCTGTCACACTTGACTGGTTTAAAGCTGAACCGCTGATGCAGCAGCTTGTGTTCAGACATTAAACACACAGAAGAAGAAGAAGAAGAACCTGTTCTCGTGGAGATAATCTGAGGAAGAACCTGAGCAGCTGCTGGTTCAGAATCTGAACCTTCTGCTCAGAGTTCATTATTTTCTTCAGGTCCTCCAACGTCTGGTTCAGTCCAGAGATGTTCAGTGTGGTGTCCCAGAGAACAGAACCCAGAGAACCTTCAGACTGGAGGAGCTGAACCCGGAGTTCTGACTGATTCTGTGTAGGAATGATCTCCACTGGTAGATGGATGGTCAGAAACAGTGAATGAGGTTTGTGAAGTTCAGCCGGTTGGTTAACACAGAACAGATTCACTCATGTTCAGGCGTCTCCACCTGACTGATGCTCTAAAAGCAGCATTTCAGGGCAAATATTCTCACTTACAAGGAAAAGTTCTGCCTTCAAATATTTATTCAAACCCAAACATGATCTCAGAGTAAAGTTTGTATTTTAAAGTTGAATCTCATTTAAAAAGTCAAACAGACTAAAACATATAAACATGTCAGCGATTAGACCAATCAGAAACGGTCCTGATAATCGATTCGTCCATTTGCTTCATTTTCTGACAGAATCAGTCAGAACTCTGGTTCAGCTCCTCCAGTCTGAAGGTTCTCTGGTTCTGTCCTCTGACACTAAACTGGATCTCTCTGGACTGAACCAGACGTCTGAGGAAACATTTTCTGACCCTGTACTGACCAAACAGCTGATTGTTGGTGTCCTGATGGGGAGTTTGGTGTGTTGCTGTATTATGGGATGGCGTGTGATGGTTCGCTGCAGCTGCACTTTGTTCTGAACTCAGGTTTCAGCGTTTGGATGCAGTTTGATCAGATCAGAACCAGCTGCAGTTTCTGCTTTTGGCTCCTTTGACACACAAAACGACTGAATTAGTTCCAGTCAGATTTTCTGTAAAATTCACTGTGAAGACAACAAAGCGCCTCCAAACAAACGTCTCTGATTCCAGACTCAGGGATTGAGGACAACAGGGACTCCGGCTTTTGTTTCTGCTCTTTGCTGGAGTGTAAAATCGTCGTCCTTCTGGCTCATTAACTCGGCCTTTGATCACTCAGCACTGAACATTCAGCCGCTGATGAATAATTAATCAGCAATTAAAGGTTAAATTCACAGTAAACCTCGGGCATTTCATTTGGACTCTGCTGTTGCAGGACTGAGGAGACCAGGATGATGAGCACACTAATGAAACTGTGCAGAGTGGAGCTGCAGCCGCCCCGTTCTCACCGTCCAGCGTTTAGAGAACGTCCAAAAGTACTGAAACTGCTGGTCAGAGTTTCCCAGAGTCCAAGACGACGTCTTCAGAGTCTTCAGGGTCGTTTTCTCAGGTCGTGTTTTTGGACCAAAAAGCTGCTAAATGAGTGCTGAAGGGCTGCTGATAGTGAACAGTTTGACCTCTAGATGTTTGATTATTCCAAGCAGGAAACCGTGTCGAGTTGATAAAAGCCTCCACAGCTCACATGATGGATGCTACAAACCTGATTGTTATAAACTAAACTTTCTGCTCATGCCAGAGCTGCTGATGATTTACAATCATTCTTTGAACTGTCGATTAGTTGTTTGGTCTGTAAAATGTCAGAAAATGTCTTGTTTAGATCTTCAGGCTCCTGTCATAGAGGAGGAAAGAAACCAGAGAAGATTCACAGTGAAGAAGCTGCAGCGACAGACTAGAGGCAGCGGTTATGAGATGAGCAGGTTCAGACAAAGACGTTAAACATGAGGTTTGATCCGAGCCGCTCTCTGTGGTCACAGTAACATACGCTGAGCGTCTCTCCCATCCTCAGCCATAACCAGAGTTAAAAATAGACGCTTTGCTTCCTCCTAATTGCTCCGTTTAACCCAAAGCCTCTGTTCTCTGCCGTCAGCCAATAAGCACAAGCCGTGGATCGAGACGGAGTACCAGGGGATCGTGATGGAGAACGACAACACGGTGCTGCTGAACCCTCCTCTGTTCGCTCTGGACAAAGACGCTCCGCTGCACTACGCTGGTAACAGAACCGTGCTGCAGGTCCAAACATCCCAGACTGCTCTATGTTTCCCTGCACAGCTTCTACATATTCAAGTGTTCAGTCCACTATTTTTAGACCATCGTAGTGTAACTCAAGCCTCCGTTGCAGCAGCAGCAGCAGCAGCAGCAGCAGCTCTGCACCCTGATCAAATAAGGTTATCGTGGAAATAACCGCGTTCAGTCAAATTAGAGCATTACTGCGGGGCTCCCTGAAACTTACTGAGCTGGTGTCAGGACGACGAGGAAATTAGGTGTGTGAGCACGAAGCCTCGACTGCTGTCGTCCAGAGAAGATCAGCTCCGTATTCAGGGTTTTATTCTGACTACTGACGGCGGCCTCCCTGGAATAAAGCACCACTTAAATGTGCTGCTGAATGTTGAACTCAGTTCAGTAACAATCAGGTGTTTTTAATGCCGGATGTTTGTTTCTCCTGATTTAAACATCGTGAGCTCTTTGAAAGGAGGCTGAGCTGAATCTAAACTTTAACCGGCTCATCCAGACGTTTTGGAAAAATAACCTTTATTTATGCAGCAAATCACTGCTTCACACAGAAATACATGAAAATAGCAAAACAGGAGAAGAAGCACAGAATGCAGCTTCATGAAACGAGTTTAGGCAGATTCAGAGGAACCTCAGTGACAGTGAAGCTGGTCAGAGGACAGCGAACGCATCGTCCAGTCTGGGGGTTGATGAGGTCTGTACGAGGGAAAAGCAACCAGAGGAGCTTCAACCAGCAGGAGGAGGCTGAGTTTAGAAAAATAAAGCTCCTGTTCTCTGAGTTAGGTTTACAGCAGCCACAGTTTTCAAACAAATGTTCAGGAATTTGTTGAACCCTCTGAGCTCCACCAGGTCCTGGTTCACTGTATCTCACTGAGCTTCATGTTTCACTAAAGTCCTGCAGCTCTGAGGAATCAGAACCACAGGAAGGAGGAGACAGAACTCAGAGACGTCCTCCGTCAGCAGGACTCCAGGAGACCAGAATAAAGAAAACACAAACGATTCAAAATGAAAGATGTGAATGTCGAGACTCTTCCTGTTTTTATCGTTTCTGACGGTTGGAGCCACTTTAAACACGCCGGCAGGTTTTTATGTAAAAATCATTTATCTGCTCATCTGTCCACCCACAGGGGAAATCTGTGGCTTCCGGGTCCATAATGGTCCCTCTGGTTCCGGCTCGGTACAGTTTGAGGCAGTGGTTCTGGATCGCTCCACCGGTGAGGGTCTGGTTCGGTCCAAGGAGCCGCTGGACTGTGAGAGTCAGAGAGAGCACAGCTTCACCATCCAGGCCTACGACTGTGGAGAGGGTCCGGACGGGGTCAACAGCAAGAAGTCCCACAAGTCAGAACCAGAACTGCACGTTTTTAAAGCAGATGTTCCATCTTTGTAATGATAGTTGAACCTGTTTGAAGCAGCAGTTTAACATGTGTTGAAGGCCTTGTTCCAACAGGATCTGTTTTCATGTTTCTGACAGCGAGGAAAGCAGATCGTCTTTATTGCTGTTTGTCCCTCAGGGCCACCGTACATGTGCGTGTGAACGACGTGAACGAGTTCTCTCCCGTGTTCGTGGAGCGGCGCTACGAGGCTTCGGTCCCAGAAGGACGTCTGTTCGACCGGATCGTCCGGGTCGAGGCTCTGGACGCCGACTGCTCGCCGCAGTACAGCCAGATCTGCTTCTATGACATCATCACGCCCAACGTGCCCTTCGCCATCGACAACGATGGTGAGATGATGTCACTGCTGATGTCACACCTTCAGTTTTTATCTGCAGCAGAAACAGGAGTCGCTGTTGCTGTGTTCTGTGTCGGGCCTCGGTCTGCAGAATCTCTGCATTCAGGGTTCTCTGAGTGTCGGCGCTGCTCAGCTGCACTTCAGCTGAAACAGACAATTGTTCTGATAAAACATGGCTTTGTTCTGGCTGCTTCTTGGATCTCAGACCGTCACTGCTTCATTCTGTAAAGTGACTCAGCTTTTCCTCAGCGTGACTTTGCAGAACCGTCCTGACTCAGCTCGGCTGTCTCGGGTCAGACTGGTACCGCAGACAGGGACCTTTTGTTGAGTCGTGTTCAGATGCAGATGTTTTCAGTCACAGCGTGTTCAGGTTGTTCCCCTGAAAGCCTTCAGATTCCTGCGGTTCTGATCTCGTCTGTTCTGCGTCTCGTCCTTCCATCACTAAAGATTGTTTCAACATTTTGTTGAAACAATATTTACAGTTTCTGAGACGGTACAGACAGGAAATGGTGTTTCAGAGTAAAATGTAATGCTGGTGAGAGCTAAGAATGTAAAATGTGCTGTTGCCCGGTTTTCTTGGATTCCAGTGGGTCAGAACAGGATGATGAAGATGATATTTATATGTTTATGATGAAGAATTCTGAGTTAGATTAATGACGGCTTTATAGTTCTGTTTATGATTGAATGTATGTTGTACTGAATGACAATACGTTTCTCTACCTTATTGGACTTAATTGTAAAGTTAACGAGCTGAGCTGTGATGTTGTGTTTGTGGTCGTTGTGTGTATGGGTGTGACTGTGCATATGGACCCCAGGAAGAACAGCCGATGCTCATGCTGGTTCTGATGGGATCCGAATAAACCAAACCACACCAAAGTAAACATGCAGCGACAGCAGCCATGATCACTAACTTCCTCTTCCTTTCCTTTCTCTCTTGGTTTCATCATTTCTCATCCTTTCCTTCATCTCAAGGAAACATCAAGAACACGGAGCCGCTGGATTCGAAGCGTGAACGTGTTCACACCTTCTGGGTCACCGCCTTCGACTGCGGGAAGAACCGGGCTCAGGCTGACGCTCAGGTCGTGGTGACGGTCAAACCATCCTGCAAACCCGGCTGGATCGGTAATCAATCACCTGTTCTCTGATCTCTATCTGCTGATATCTGTTTCCATCCTGATCGGCACGATCAATAACTCTGATGAGGTTTTAGTTTTGAATGTTCAGATCCAGAACCGAGTTTTAATCCTCTGAACTCCAGTTCCTGTCTCATGTTCCTTCACTGAGGTTCATGATTCTCTGCAGCATGAAGTCCTGCAGCTCTGTGGAACCAGAACCACATGAAGGAGGAGAGAGAACTCAGAGACATCTTTTGTCAGCAGGACTCAGTCAGAACCATGAGACCAGAGAGAAGGGAAAAGATCTTTGATTATTTATTCACCAAAAATGTAAAAAACCTGGAACCAACATGTTTCCTGATGGTAAACCTTGGAGCCACTGTTGTCTCCTCGTCCTGCAGATGTTGAACTATCTCCATTCTCCA
>NW_007577915.1:178776-183030 GCF_000690725.1 Stegastes partitus
GGTATTTGTTGTGATGGAACATGTTTCCTTGCTTTCCAGGATGGACCAAGCGGGTGGAGTACACTCCCGGGTCGGGCAGCATCCCGCTGTTTCCCAGCCTGCACCTGGAGACCTGTGAGGAGACGGTGTGGAACATCCAGGCCACCGTAGAGCTGCAGACCGGACACATCGGGAAAGGCTGTGACCGGGACAGCTACTCGGACCGATCGGTCCGCCGGCTCTGTGGTGAGTACTGGTTTCAGTTAAAACATGCAGCCTGCTGGGAGTCAGAACCGGTTCTACCAGCTGTGTTGGTTCTTCAGGTGCGGTCCGGGGAGAAGTGGACCTCCTGCCGCCTCCGTCTCCTGCAGCCAACTGGACCTCGGCTCTGCCCACGCTGCCCTCCTCCGACTCATCCCTCGTCTTCTCCTTCAACGGGTCCAATCACGTCGCCGTGGTGCCGGACCCAGTCGTCTCCGCGCTGTCAGGTGACCACTTCACCCTGCAGCTGTGGATGCGAAGGGGCGGAGCCAACATCCAGCCCGCCGCCACTCAGACCCGAGGAAACCGCAAAGAGGAGGAGACCATCGTGTGCAGCACCGTGAAGAACGGTGGGTTCCATTCAGAACCAGCATTAAAACATTCATTCAGACTTCAGCTCACAAAACTGACACAACAAAATCAGAACAGCACAGAACCACAGCAGCTGCAGTTCAGACCCACGGTCCTCACTGTTTCGACCCGGTGGGCTTCTGGGCCACTGTGACTTCAGGACGTTTCTAATGTCGATGAAACAGTGACTCCGACACAAACGATGCAATAAATCACAATATCTGTCAGAATATTGTCACCAGATCATTCAGCTTTTAGATCTGAGAGCTTTTATCTGAAATCATCACTTTGATTTCAGGAAATTTGCATTTAAAACAAATAATCAATTATTTCTAAAGTAAAGTCGACAGATTCATGATAGTGAAAATCACGAGATGGTTTCAAACCACTTCTGTTTGCTGCATGTTTTCCTGCAGCTCATGTGGAAACGCTCCATCACGTGTTTTCAATCTGCTGAAGCAAACATCAAATCACAACTTTCATAAGAATTCTGGTTCCAATCCTTCAGCCCTTGTTCTGCTAGATTTTAAAGGCATTTAATGCAAACCTGTGACTGCATTAAAAAGCAGCTGCAGTGTTTCGATCTGACACGAAGCTGCTGCAGCTGAGTGAACAGAACCAGGAAAACCCTGAAGCTGTGTGCTGTGAATATTGTGGCTGACGGTGCAGCTCACAGTGGCTCAGATCTGAGCTTCAGAGCTGCGATAACCTGACCGGCGCTGGTTCTGCTCCACAGATGACTCCTTCTCCCACTATTCGTTGTCCGTCCACGGCTGCCGCCTCTCGCTCTTCTACTGGCCCGATGTCTCGGCTGCTCGGCCCGTAAAGTTCCTGTGGAAGCTGGAGCAGGTACAAGTTCTTCTGTGTTTCATCTGGAAATGAGGCTGAAGCAGAGGACATTCACTTAGTGTTTGTTTCTGCATCGTGTCCACGTCTGACCTGATTTGACAGAAACCAGAGAAACAGCTGCAGTGACCTGATAGTCGGAGGTTTATTGGATAAAAGGCTGTTTTCTCTCAGTAAGCAGCTCATTTGAACATTTCCCTGTGAACACGCTTCAACTATGATTACAAAATGAGTTTCTGCTGGTACGAGACTGAGTGTCGTTCTCACAACAGGAAGCAAAATGGAAGCAACTTCCTGTTTCTGTTAGACAGCAAACTGAACATTTAGGGTCATAGAGGAGGAAAGAAACCAGAAAATGTTCACATGTAGGAAACTAGAAACACAGAATTCAGACTGTTTTTATAAAGAATATGGAAACTGATGCAGTCAGGTCCGTTAAAGCGGCGGTTTCCTGTGACTGGGTCTGTTTTGACTGAAGGTTCCAGACAGATTGAAGTCGGTGGGATTAAAGGATGCTGAGCTGATGCAGAGAAGATTTGTTAAATCCTTCTGTCTGAACCAGGGTATCTGATAACTCACTGATACCGTATTCCTTCTGTTTGCACCAGAAGACTACTTAAACATGTGATGTAATATTCACCAGTGGAAAGAAGTTTTACTTTTAAGTATGACTTAACGATAAGTTTGCCTTTTTGGCCTCAGACAGAAAAGTCTGACTGGGTTCAGTTGTTCCACCAAAGACACGTTTCCTCTAATCAATGAAAATTATCTGGAAGAATCCAATAACTGGCAACAAGCAAAACCAGCCACCAAAAAAGCCGATCTGTGTTACAGGATTTAGTTTCTTCTTCCCTCCCTCATGAATCATCCACAGTCTCAGGACTCTCTGTGACCCTTTAAATACCTTCTGTGGATAAAATCCTCTGTTTTACCTCCTTAAACATCCATATGGTGTTTTTATCTCAGACTGCAGAGTCCTGATGACAGATTCGTTCTGATTCATTGTCCTGCAGAATCAGTTTGTAGCCTCACATGAGCAGCAGCATCACAACTGCTCAGACCAGTGACGTCTCTGCAGCTGTTCTCCTGACTGAGCTGGATCCCAGGCTCAGGGTTCAGGCTGTCACTGGTTTGACTGGTCACAGTGATGTTATATCGATCTGGAATAAAAGCTGTGATGGAGCGAATCTGTCATTGTAACTGTGGATACTCATGATGAAGCAGCAACAGCGGCTACATCGGAGACATTTTAGGGAAACAAAGGATTATTTTATGGAAACAGCTTTTAAATGTGTGGCTTTAACAAGGACAGAAGAGTTTTGGGAGTTTCATCAACAACTGGAGACTTTCACTGCACAGAAACTCTCCTTCATCGTCAGCATGGTGAGAAGTTCTTCCTCCAGATCGTCCGTCTCATGTCCGCTTGGTGTTTTCTCATCCAACAGGTGTGTGACAGCGAGTGGCATCACCTGTCGCTCAGCGTCCAGTTTCCCTCCGTGACCCTGTACGTGGACGGCGTGACCTTTGACCCCGCCCTCATCCATGACAACGGCGCCATACCCAACCCGGCCGCCCGCCAGAGGATGTTCATCGGCGCCTGCTGGGGTGAGAGTCGCTGTGTTCATGAAAACAGGCTGCAGATTAAACCGAGCAGCACCGCAGACAGCAGCTTCTGATTCCCTCCATCTCTATAATGCGTTTGATGCATTCTGTCTTTGAGGACTAATAATATAACGGACTTATTAATAATTCAGGCAGCAGAGCAACACGGAGGCCAGACAGCCGTCAGCCAGTAACGCTGAGCTGCTGGTTAAAATGGGAGCTCTGGCTGCCAATTAGCAACAAAAAACAGCCTCTCAGTGGAAGTCTGAGCTGCACGGCAGCAGCTGCTGCTGGATAATGAGGAGATGCTGCATGTTTGAACATCGTCGACTCTTTTCCTGCCTCTCATTTGTGCTGCTTGGTTTATTTATTTAAATAGATATATTTTCCTTCTGTCAGTCTCCTGAACCTTCTCAGCTGTTTCTTCTCTCCAGCGTTGCTTCAGAGCCTTGTTGTTTTCTGTTTCCCTGCAGAGCCTGAAGAGAAGCAGAGGGAGATCCTGAACAACAGCATCCCTGAAGGCAGAGACTCAGGTGACCTCAGAGCTTCATGTGACCGCTGCTTTACTGAAGTGTGTGTTAGAGGCTGATGGTGTTCTGCTGTCCACACCTCAGTCAGGTATGTTGGGGGTTACCACGGCCTGTTGTCGGGGGTGACGGTTCGACCCGGCAGCGTGGAGCCTCACAGTGTGGTCGAGTGTCTGTACGCCTGCAGGGAGGGTCTGGACTTTGGAGACCTGGAGACGCTCGGCTCCGGCATGAAGGTAAACCTTTAAAAAGCTGCTCACATTAACGTGTGACGCCTGCTTCCTCAGACTGAAGCTCCTCGTAGAGGCCTGGACTTATTTTACTCACATTACTGAAGCAGCTTAACCTGAAACTCCTGGTTTCTCTGTGAATGAGGAAACATATCAGCATCTGATCACGGACAGATGATGAAGATATGAATAAATGATAACCCCAGTTGGTTTTCACAGCTGCCACATCGGGGACACAGTTTCTTTTACAGCTGTAGTTTTTAACTTCTCTGAAACATTTCTTTCAAGGATTCAAGGACTGAAGGTCTATTATTGGTCACAAACAGTTATACCTGGTGTACCGCGCACTGAAATGTGTTGTACACCTGTTCCACACCGAAACAATAATAATAAGATCCATTATCTATACACCGCTTAATCCTCACCAGGGTCATGGGGGGCGGAGCCTATCCCAGCTG
>NW_007577915.1:187010-190257 GCF_000690725.1 Stegastes partitus
AAGAACAATGAGCAGAAAGGCTGCAGCATAATAAGATGGAATCAGTCATGGAGGGTTTGACCAGGACAGGTCTGAGTGTGATGCAGCTCTAACCAGACTAACCAGAGTGATGTCCTTGGTAAGAAAAGAGACACAAATATAAATGATTACACTGCAGAGCTCCAGCGTGTCAATGATAAACCAACAGTTTGGCGACACTGAACTCTTCAAACATGGACTTTGGCTCAGCTGGGCCATGAGAGACGTGACTGTATGGAGAAGATGTCAGATAACAGGGAATATCTTATCTCTGTACACTCAGCCACAGTGGAGCTTCTTCTTCAACTAAATAAACTGAAGTCTTTCTATAGCCAGCTGATGGAGCTCAAGGATTTCATTTGCTGCTTGTTATTTTTGGTTCTACAGGATCTGATGAAATCTTGCCGTTTTAAACTCAGAAGTGGATCATTCTGCTGACAGCGACGCATCAGCGATGATCAGGAAGTTTAAGATCTTGATCATTTCTTTTTTAGTTTCTGGCTGATACATGGTGCCAGTTTGATGAGCTGATTCATCTTCACCTGATAATGCTGCAGGAATTAACCATTAAATACTGCAGCGTGTGTCTGGTTCCTGTCAGTGGTTCATCTGGTAAATGGCTGCTGTGTTTCCGGGTCAGTGCTCAGCAGAACAACCGGTACTGGCTCCGTGGCTGCAGCAGCCACTCTTAGCTGATTAAATATTAATTCAGGGAAGTCCAGTCCAGCGTTCACGGTGTGCTGCATCTGTATTTATATTCAGCCTGTGCAGATATTTTCACTGCTGCCTGCAGCCACAGTTGTTTCAGTCGCATGTTTATAAGATTAAAATGATTGTCGGGCCGAGCTGCAGGGCTTTTTTCTCACTCTCTGTTTTTAAGATTCAAGGTCAGGGACAGATTTTTTTTGTCTTGGTTGCGGCTCGAGTGTTTTTTTTATTGCGTGTGTGAAGATTAGAGTGATTTAAGGCCAGCAGTTACCCAGATGGCTGAACAGCAGGCCCTTCTGGAGAGGCTGATAGAAGCAGCTGCTTCCTCTGATAGTGAAACACAACAGTCACTCTGCTTAATCCCTCAAATATTACGCTGAATTTCAGTGCAGATGAATAAATACGTGTTAGCAGCCTTCATCCGTCTGATTTACGCTTTCTGCTTGCAGCAAATTCAACTTGTATCAGAGGAGCTGCTGCATTTGACATTTTTTGATTTTTACAACGTTCAGATGGTGGAACCAGGAGACAGATTCAGGTTCTGTTCATTAGGTTCTGGTCATGGATAGATAGATAGAAAAATACTTTTTTCATCCCTTTGGGGAAATTTAAGGTATCCAGCAGCTCACACGTTACATTTAAGAAAAAAAAAGGAAACTAATGTGCGAGAGGACCCGCAATGAACAAACTTGTAATAATAAGCATCCAGGAGGGGGCTCGGGTCGGGCCGGACCAGGACTATTGGTTTTATTGCACTGTTCCTCTTGTTCAGTTCATGAAGGCTTTCCCAAAACAACCAGAATCTAGATCTAAAAAGTTGTTCTTAATAGCAGCTGCACAGCAATGATTCATGAGCTTCCTGTTTTCTTCTGCAGACGCTCTCAGAGAATCACTCCAATCATTCAGGCTTCACAAACAAGTGATTCAAGTCGTCTGCTGGAAAGTCCGCTTTTGTTTTGTTTTGTGTTGTTTTTTTGATATTTCCAATATATCTTTCGGGATTTTCAGTGCCGTTGGTGGAGGACAGTAACGTGAGCCAAACTTCATGGCCATTCCATCCAATAGTTGTGGACACGTTTCATTAAAAACCAAAAACATCAGCCACATGGTGGCGCTGGATGAAGGCTTCATCCTCTGCAGGTCATGAATGTGATGCTGTTCATGCAGCAGCTGCAGAGATGCTTCGGTCTGAGCCTCAGTGGAAATGAGAGAAATGATTCAGTGTTTGTCTCTGCAGATGTTTCAACGAGGAGAGCTGCCTGTCTCTGAAACAGCTGGAGGGTTACCTGGTGGTCCTGCAGCCCGACGCCCCTCAGATCTCCCTGTCAGGTGTCGGACCTCACCTGGCCCGGCCCGCCCCCGAGTTCGAAGGTTCCCGCGGTGTTCCACTGTTCCCGGAGCTTCGGATCGTGTGTTCGCTGTCTCATGCTGTGAATACAGCAGCTCAGGGGATGGAGGGGGGAGGTCCGTCAGCTGACTGATACTTCATACATGCCCTATAATATATATATATATATAGCCTAGCAGTGTATAAATATATATATATAATATAATATAATATTTTACATATAAATACATACGATGTAATATAATCTATGATAGACACATATAGATACAGTATAATATATAATATACGTGTAGATACATACAATATAAGATAATTTGTGATATATATATACATACATGTGAACACACAATATAATAAATAATATTCTACATATAGAATGCAGCTCTTTTTGAGTCCATCACTGTGTTCTCTGTGTTCCAGCTCTGATGTCCGACGCTGTCGCTCACACTTTGGACGGCTGCGAGGTCCAACCTCTGGGGGAGGAGCTAAACCCAGAGAGGGAGGAGCTTCTGGTGGACATGGACGTGGTGCGAGAGCGAGGACTAGAAATCATCAACACCACTGCTTACATCGCCATCACAGGTACACGAGGGCAGGAGTCACTCCGATGGACAACACAGCTCTAGATTGTCTAGATTAGAACTGAAGCTTTCTTTGGTCATTCTTTTCAATAAAACTGCACATCTCACTTGATTACTTCCAGTACTGTTGGAGAGTTGAAAATCAGATGATTCCTTCTGCTTCCACAGTTTCTGGCTGATAAGTTGTCATTTGGAGATATTTTAAAGATAACTCACCTTTCAAAGCTGCAGGTTTTGGGTTTCAGAGGGTTCATGTATTTTCTTATGTAACATCGTTGAAATATTCAGAATTTTGTCCAAATGTTTTAGGTTTTATGTGTCAGGTCAGAACTTTGACCTCAGTGCCTTTAACATGTCACAGAGTTCTGTTTAGATCTGGTTCATTTTCTTGATGGATCGTCACACATGATTAGTTCAGGGACCACCGACAGGTCGAGAATTGGATCATTCTTTCTGTTTTTACAATTGCTAGCTGATAAATTATGTTGTTTTGGTGTTTTTTTAAGATAACATGCTTTTTGTACCTGCAAGTTTTAGGGTTCAACATCCATCCATCATCTCTACACCTTAACCCTCACTAGGGTGGTGGGGG
>NW_007577915.1:190842-192510 GCF_000690725.1 Stegastes partitus
TTGTCTGTCTCTAAGTGTAGCCCTGTGATAGACTGGTTACCTGTCCAGGTGAACCTGCCTTCACCCTGAGTCAGCTGGGATAGGCTCCACCCCCCAGGATCAAGGTGGATGGATGATGGATGGATGGAGGATTCAGATGTTAGTGAATAGTGAGATCGCAGTGAACTGAGTCAACTCAGCACAACAGTCTCACGCTGTGTTCACACCAGACAGTAAAATCATTCACGCGAATGATTTACATATAAAGTCAATGTAAAGACTCCTGCGATTAGCGTGGCGCGATTGAGGCGAATTGAGCGAGTTATTCGCGCGTATGACGTGATTCTAGACGCGCCTTTAAAGAACAAGTTGAAAAATCTGAACTTTTGTGATCTGACGCGCCGCGAAGGCCAATCAGCGTTGAGATGCTCTGGTGACGTCAACAACATGATTCATTCATTTTTTGCAGCTACACTGATTGTACACTGACTCCCCGAGCTGTGTGCGTCTCTGGGGGGTCCCATGGATCCGGCGTCTGGATCGCGTCAGTCGCACGAATGACTTGAATTCAGACACAAATCTTGAGGCGCGAATGAAGCGATTAAAGTCAGGCACGGTCCAAATATGCGCGAATGGCGCAATGGATTCGCGTCTGGTGTGAACACAGCAGCAAAAGTGTCTGATCTGCCCTCAGACTGTTGGACTCTGCAGTTACTGAATCGGTTCTGCTTTTTCTCTTTTTCTCCCAGGAGCTGAATCCATCTCCGTGTACGAGGACGTCCTTCGTTCAGTCCGGTACCGTCTGGCCAAAGGCTCGGCCCGCTTCGAGCGGCGGTTCCGTCTGTCCTGCTCTGAGATGAATGGCAGATACACCAGCAACGAGCTGACCCTGGAGGTGAGACGGAGCTTCATCACCTGTAGAGATCGGGCCACAGCTCACCTGTTTTACTTCATCATACAGTCAGCATCAACCCGTTGTTCTTCTTCTGTGGTTTGTTGCCTGCAGGTGAACTTCCTGCACTCTCTGGACAGTCTGTATCATCCGTCTCACCTGTTGGCCTCCCAGCAGCAGTTCCTGCATCCGTCGCATCACGCTGGAGAGCTGAGCGGCCACACTCTGCCCAACCCTCACCGCAACTCAGGTGACTCACCTGTCCTGCTACCTGCTGCACTTTATTCACAGGTGTTCATCTACGCAGCAGCTTGTAGACAGAGAAGGAAGAAATCGAAGAGCAGTGGATGTAATGACGCCCACCACAGTTATTCCGACTAAAACCGTCTTATTCACAATAGCTATAATAATAATAATAATAATAATAATGAATGATTTATATTTATTAATATTATTATAATAATAATTCCTCTAAACCAGCAGGAACAGTTTAACAACCTTCTCTGGTTTCTATGTGATCATTGTCATCATCAATCCAGAATGGAGGAAATCTGTAGAATATCTGTTGAAACCTTTGATTCTACAGAGACATTCAGGAATGTTTTTGGATGAACTGTTGTGTTGGACACCTCTGATCACAGTTTAATTTATGTGTCATTAGTTTTTTCTATGAGTGAAACTGTATCAAATCAAATCAGATCCAGTTCATTGTCATGTTGCTGTACATCCACAGCAGCACAAACAGGATGAGAGAACGTTTCAGGATCCAAAAACTAAAAGCAAATAAATAAACAAGT
>NW_007577915.1:200645-205475 GCF_000690725.1 Stegastes partitus
GGCTACTGGGAGCGCTGGCCGCCGTCACAGCGGTCAAACTGGGACGCTCACATCTCTGAAACCGTCTGAGCTAAATGTTAAACAGGCTTTATCCTGATGAAATGACCACATATTTGGCGTTTACACCAAAACTTCCTCGCCTCAAATAATCATAAAACTACAGTTTGTGTCACAATAACAACAGTATTTACAGAAAGACTGTGTTACTGTTGAAAGTTTTCTCCTCGGCTTTTGCCACTGGGCGGCGCGAAATGCATTCTGGGATACTTGCTGTCTGAAGTCCACACAGTCCGGTCTGATGCAGACTCCATAATGTGGGCGGAGCCAGAACACATCCGCGCATTTCATCAGTACTTGGTCAGATGCCTCCTTAGAACTGGGACAGAACTTGGTCTCAGACTGATGACGTTTCATAAGTCCGCAAGACCGCAAGTACGGACAAGTAGGCACATTGAGACACGGCTAGGCCTCGGATGCTCGCCGAACCTCCCAGACTTCCGGGATTTCCGACACTCTCCGAGATTCTCCGAGCCATCCCGAGGCTCTCCGGGGCTTCCCGACACTCCCCGAGCCCTTCGACCCTCTCCGGGATCGTCCGAGCCTCTCCGATCTCTCGGTGCAGGTTTAGTGGGTCATGGAGGAGGAAGGTAAATAACGGCACACAGCGGCTGCTTCATACGGTCAGCGAAGGTTTACGGTTAAAGCGGGGCACGGAGAGACCAGATAGCCGGCGAGGAGGCTCTACGGTTCGGCTACAGCACCAGCAGCTGTCGGCGGTGAGGTGAACGTCCTGCTACCGTGTGTTCATGCTTGTTCTGCGGGTAACAGTGAGGAGAGATCCGGCCTCTGGCGGCTAGCTGTTAGCCACCGTTAGCTGCAGCAGCCGAGCAGGCGGTAGTTAATAGTTGACATGTTCTCTGTGTGACTGGTTAAACAGCAGCTCGTTGCTTCACAGGAGACACAACACAGCTAATGCTAACCCAGCTAACGGCTAGCATTAGCCGCGCAGCTAGCTCCAGACCAGAGCAGGTAGCTGAAGGCTGCAGGTGTGTTCAGGTCGTTTTTCTGCTTCTGTTTCAAGTGTGTCGGTATAGCAGGGACCCGTCATGTCTCCAACAGGTGATAAACATGTGTCACCTGGCCGTGTATTAATATCTGACAGTAATCCTCTTACTGTGACCCTGATCATAATACAGCAGCTTTAAATCCGCAGCCAGCGACTCACCTGGACGCTCACCTGTATTCACTCTGTTGTTCTCTGGTGAATCCAGCACTTGTTTGGTCTCTAAAATGTCAGAAAATAATGAAAAACGGGGATCAGAGTTTCCTCAAATGTCTCGTTTTTTTCCCCAAAGATGTTCAGTTTACTGTCACGGAGTAAAGAAACCATAAAATGTGCTGATTGTTGTTTCAGATTGTGATTAAAGGAGATGAATTGTTCAGTCTTTACATCTTACAGTTAGTCAGAGTAACAGGTTCAGTCTTCAGTATCTGCACACTTTAATAAACTCTCTAAGCTGTTAAATAGTTCTTAATTTAATCTTGAATTAGATTTTTATTTAACGAGTGAAGGGTCTCCTGTTCAAGAGCTGAAGACATGACAATATAATACAAATGTAAAAAGACTCAAGAAGAAAGGCTTTGGTTTCCAGACGTTTGGTCTCTGAGTCCTGGTTTGTTGTGGGACTGTTGGCTGTAACCCTGCAGGTGAATCAGACAAGTTGAGCAGAACCACTGATTAAAGCAGCTCTTCAGGGTGTTCTGTCTTTCTGAACTAAATCAGCATTGGTGAACGTTTTGAGGATCAGGTGAGTACTTATTAGATAAATGTGGATCAATGAGGCGCTTTTATCAACACGATGAATCAACATGATGCATTTCGTACGAACTGACAGACGAGGAAGGAGATTTGTCTGAATAGTGTGACGGTGGAGTTTATCTGAAGAAGTAAAAAGAGAAGATGAATGACTAAACCCAGTCTCTTCTCTTCATCAGAGTGTCTCTAATGTGCTGCTGCAGGCTTCGTGTTATTCACGGTTCGGTAGGACGTGAAAACAGCAGATGGAGTTTCAGTGGCACACAAACTTCATATTTATGAGTCTGTTGAACATTTAAAGCAGGCAAAAGTCTCAGAATTAGTTTAGTAGCATTCGTACATGATTTACCTGCTGCCGTGTTCACCTGGAGGCTGAAACATCACTGGACTTTGATCAGTGGATCTTTGGCTCCGGCAGCTTGAAGGTTGCTGCAGTTTCCTTTGTGTGTCTTTAAACATTGAGATATTTTTATAAAAACATTGTTCTAGTTTATTTTTAATATCTGTTTCATACGATGGCATGGTGCTCTGACGCCTAATAGATGTGATGTCCTGGTCCAGTTCTCAGGTGTCTGACTGGGTTTGCCTCATCCTTGTGTTGCCATGGCGATGCGGGAGCTGGTGGAGGCAGAATGTGGGGGAGCCAATCCCCTGATGAAGCTGACTGGTCACATGACCAAGGAGGGTGGGGCCTGGCGGCACCGATCCACACCCACTGTGAGTGTTAGCGTGCTGATCAGAACTTCCTGCTGAATTAAGCGGTGTTTTTGGAGCCGTCATGTTCTCCTGTGTTTTACTCTCAGGTTCCTCCGACTCCCATTGAAATCGCCACAGAGGAAGAGGTCAGTGTGAATCCTGCTCAGTCCAAGTCTGTTGAAGTTGCAGTTCACGTGTTTCGTTCTCTGACAGGATAAAACAGTAGCTTTGACATGTTTCAGCTGGTGAACGAGTTCCTGCAGGCGCCTCCTCGGCCTCCTCACACCTTCGACATGGGCCAGCTGCTGGAGGAGATGCAGCAGATCGACCAGCAGAGCTACAGACAGGCTCCTCAGAGAGGTAATCGCTTATTCTGATTAATAATAAGTGATCAGATTTATACAGCGCTGTTCTAACTCAGAGTCGCTTCACACTGTCGGTTATCCACCCCGGTGGTGGTCGCTCCGGTTGTAGNAGAATGAACGTCTGGGATAGACAAGACACTAAACGTTCACTCTGGCTGTCTCCTGAAGGGGGAGCTGCGACTATGCGGGCTGCCATGGTGAGATCTCGTGTTGTGATTCTTTGGTGTATTGTTCTGGTTCTGTTTATTCCGAAGAAGCAGCAGAAGCAGCAGAAGCAGCAGAAGCAGCAGAAGCAGCAGCAGTGTCACTGTTGTCTGACTACATCCTGCTGTGTTACAGTGGTACCAGGAGCAGCTACTGTCATCATCATGGTGTGCGTCGGCTTCCTGGTTGTCATGGTGATCCTGGGCGTCTTCCGGATCCGCTCCATCCACCGCCGAGGCGAAGGCGCCAGGGGCGGGGCTAAGGAGAGCAACAGCCAATGGGACGACTCGGCGCTCACCATCATCATAAACCCGATGGAGGTAATGGATCGGTATTGAACGATCAGAATGATCGGTTCTGTTCCGTCAGTGTTCTGATCCTCTTGTTGTCTCGCAGTCCTACGAGTCACGTATGGGAATCTCTGCTGACACGGAGGGCGAAGGCGAGGAGGACGAGGAGGCGGCCGAGTCACCTGACGACGCCAGCGACGACCAGCGAATCATCATCAAGAAGGAAGGGAGGGACGGAAACGCCCGCCGCTACTGAGCCAATCGTATCTGTGCACCAGTTCTCATGGAAACCACCAATCAGCTCACAGTCACACACTCACACTCTACTATCGACTAGTATAAGGAATGTATGCTTACAACACGACGCACAACACCGTAACACTCAGCGCCATATGTGACCTAAAGCCGACAACGGGCTGCTGTCCTCCACTAAATGTTCAATGGCACAATGTAAACAGTCATGTAATTTACCCACCGTGTACGTGGTGCACAGTCTGATCACGTGTCTGTATAGTGTAACTCTGGCTGGACGGGACTGCTTCGTTTCAAACACACGATTGTATTCTACCTTTTGTTATCGAACACAGAATGACATCTTTACAAAATGTAAACCGGAACAATTCGAAGGCCTTGAGCAGATCCAACACATTTCTGTTCTTCACCAGACTCCGAGTCTGTGCACAAACCCACACATTCCTTCCAAACACCGAGTGACACAGTGGGTCAGAACCAAACAGCTGACGATCCGACTGATCGTCCCGTAAACCGGCCGCTGCTCTGCAGAGCTCTGCTCAAAGAAAAACAGCCTCAAAGCTTCAGAAAGACGGAGTCTCTGCAGAGCTGCTGCTGCCAACCAACAAACACCTGATCAGAGGCTCCGCCCACCCGCTGACCTCACTGACCACCTGACTCACTGCTTCACTCAGCAGCTCACACACACACACACACACACACACACACACACACAGACCTACACTCGGTTCGTCCCTGCTGTCTCCAGAATGTCGCTCCGTTGGGCAGTTTTGATTGTATTGATTATAATGACTCTTGTGTATATAAACTATTCTGATATTATTCTTATGACTATTATTATTGCAGCAGCTCCGTCTGTCGTTGTGCAGCTTCAACAGGAAGCTGCCTTAATTTCTCCATCTGACCTTTGCAGCATCAGAACACGTGTCCTGATCATAATAGTAGTAGTGATAAGATGATAATCCGGCTTGATGAGTGTCTCTTACTTTGTGTGTAATATTGTTGTAATTTAAGAACTTGTCGATATCACAGAAAAGGAGGCACCTTGTTGTCTCGCTGTTTAATCTCACAGGTGATTTTTTCAACCTTTTTGGATTCTTCTGTTTGCTTTCATCTGGTATCTTTGGTTCAATGAATGTACAACAGTGTGCTTCTCCTCACCTCCTCCTCTTCCTCCCCTGGCCCCCATCATTTACCTGTCCTCCCC
>NW_007577915.1:205825-207294 GCF_000690725.1 Stegastes partitus
CCTGTCCTTTACCTGTCCTCCCCTGCCTCACCTGTCCTCCCCTGTCCTTTACCTGTCCTCCCCTGCCTCACCTGTCCTCCCCTGTCCTTTACCTGTCCTCCCCTGTCCTTTACCTGTCCTCCCCTGTGTCTCTTGCTGTCCGTCTGTGTAGCCTCGGTGTGCAGTGCTAAAGCTGTCAGTAAATAAAGCCTGTTGTTTTTGAGTGTGATGTTAAGAAAGGAGTAAACATTGCATTGATTAATAACTTATATTATTAATATGTTACTATTGGAACCTGTAATTATTGATACGATGACGACATGGATTATGCTGACTAATTGTTATTGAGAACTGTCAGAAAACATTACAAAATTCATAATAAAAACACTATATGACGTCTCCAAGAGGCTTTTCTGTTAGTCGCCTTCTCACTGACCGTACATGACCACTATTTTAGTAAATGAGGCTGTATATGAAAAGTAAAGTGTGTTATGACCAAGGTCTCTGACAGTTCTGTGGACAGAGCAGTGAAATCTCCCTTTTTTCATTTTCAAAACTAAATCTGTCACGCATGTGGAAGAGTAGCAGCCGTAGTAGAAACAGTTTCATTCATTGACAAAACAAACAAAATAAAAATTCACTGCGACACAAAACAAAAGTTTCCAACTTCTGAATGAAAAGGGAGCAGAAAGAAGAACAAACTTCAGCATTCTGCCCCTTTATAGCAAACAGGCAGTAACAATAAGCTCCACTGTGACACCCTTCATTCATGTCTTGGTAAAGAGTGTTTCAGCATCAGCAGTTTGTACAAAACATCTCACAGGTTTTACTTCATTAATCTGTGAAGGAGACGTTTTAAGTTCAGTTTCCCTTCACTAGAAGTTGGGAAATGAAGCCCTGAGGTGCTGAATTAAAGGCTGCTGTTGAACCAGCAGACAAACACCCAGAATGCATCAGTTCAACATGTTACTGTTTCTTCTACAAAGCTGTTGTAACCCTTCCAATTTGGTCTTTTGGCTCCTGCAGGATATTTTTAGTTTAATATGTATGGATTTTGTCGTGAACGTCCATTTTGTGACGCTCTTCCGTTCCTCTGACGTAAGCACGTTGCAGTAAACGTAACCGCCACACCGCTGCGAGCACAGAGCCGTTTCTCAATACTCAAGTACGCAAGTCCATACTTGCGTTCTCGCAAGTCCGTCCTCGCGAGTCCGGTCCAGCGAGTCCGGTCCAGCAAGTCCGGGAGAACGCGTCACCGTTTATGTGCAATTGGGACAGCAGCGTACTCGATGACGTCACCACCTCGGCTCACCTGCTCTGATGATCTTTAATGAATGAAATGAAAAATACTTTATTTATCCCAGAAGGGAAATTCAATCTTGTAAAAGCTCACTTTTTAAAAAAAATCAATATAACATATATTCTATACAACAACAACAATCATTCAGTCAGATTTGTTTTTTAAGGTGATGGCTGTTGGCAGGAAGGAA
>NW_007577915.1:214899-223450 GCF_000690725.1 Stegastes partitus
ACCACCTGAACCACAGCCGCCCCCCAAGTTCAGCGCAGGTGTTTTCTATGGCTGAAGCCAGGTTTAAAAGACATTATCTTTAAAAAGTCACCAAATTGGGGCGCCTCGGTAGCCTGGCTGAGCAGGTGACCCATGAACAGGCTCTAGTCCCCGACCCAGCCGTCGTGGGTTCGACTCCGGCTCACGACCCTTTGCTGCAGGTCTCTCCCCGTTCTCCTCCCCCTTCCTGTCTCTCTACTGCTCTGAATAAAGTCAAAAAGCCCAAAACATTTATTTAAAAAATGAACCAGGCTCAGGGAAGGAGGCCATCTGCCCCGACCGGCTGGGTGAGAGTGGAGATAGCAGAAGACATCTCTGAGTTCTCTCTCCTTCTTCATGAGGTTCTGGTTCCGTAGAGCTGCAGGACTTTATGTTGCACAGAAACATGAGTTCAGAGGGTTGAGCTTTTTCACAGACTTTTGTCGGTGTCCCATGTTTCAGCTCCAGATGTGGCAGCCTTGGCTCTCTCTGGTGATTGGGCGGCAGAGTTCCTGCCCAGCTCTGACTCCGCCTCCACGCCGGGCCTCATCGCTTTGGGCGATGCAGCTGATGCTGATTGGACGAGAGAGTTTATCGCTGAGGCAGCAGGTACTGAGAGGGGTTCTTTAGGCTGTTTTACTCCTGGACCACGGCTGAATGTGCGATTTAACATCAGTTAGTGTTTACTGACATCAGAACAAACATCCTGAGAACTTCCGTTATGCGTTTAAGAGTTTGTTTTTGCTGCTGCAGATCCTGGACGCTGGGCTGAAGAGTATCTGGAGCAGTCTGAGGAGAAGCTGTGGCTCGGAGACCTGGGAGACAAAGAGAGCGAATGGTAAGAGGATGAAAGGTGCTTTATATAAAGGATGAGTTGAAGCTCTGCAGACATGGAACAGCAGGAGAACAGGAGCTCCGTGATGTTCTTGTTGCCTGTTGACTAGTCAGGGCTCATGTTTGGATGTTTACTTGTTCTGTGTTATGAAAAGAACAACTCTGTGAATAAAGCCTGGCTCGATGTTGGCAGCTGCAGGATGTAGTCTGGTCCATGTGTTCATCACATCACCGGTTCTCCAGGCTGCTGCCGTGTTCTCCCTCCATCATCATCATCACACAGTCTGATCAGTCGCTGGTCCTCATCGATGGACGACAGACGGATGTAGAGCCTGATTTACCTGCAGAGTTTCCCACTGTGAAGTTCTAGTTAACTGGTTTCAATCAGCTGGAAACTTCCGAACAGATATTACAAAGTGCTGCTGAAGCCACTGGACCCTATTTGTAAAGCCCACATCGGTCTGGTGTCTCTGGAAGGTAAACATCTGGCATCAGTGACTCTCTGCTGTTTGGAACACTTCTCATGTTTGGATCTTTGGATTCATTCAGATCTTTAGAGGATCAAACGAACAGCAGCTGCAGACAGAGAACCTGTTTTTATCAAACATCATCGTCTCTGCAGTGAAATATTGCATGCAGCTAATTATTGATTGATTAGTTTGACTTCACATCGAGCAGCTTTACTTTGGGCTGCTCCAGCCTGGTGCTGGTGCTGGTGCTGGTGCTGGTGCTGGTGCTGGTGATGAAGATAATGATGGTGGTGATGGTGGTGATGATGCAGAACATCCAGGGTATATGGTGTCTGAAGATGAAGATGAAGAAGGGTTTCCTGCTCAGTGTAACTCTGGCATCTGTTCTTCTGACAGGACAAAGGAGTATCATCCAGGTGAGGAGCTCCGACAGACGGCCAATGAGCTCGTCTCAAAGGTGGATGATCCAAAGCTACAGAACACTGAGGTGAGCCGAGAGTCCGACCGGATGGTTTTGTCATGTGAGAGGTGTGGTGCTGCTGGACCGGACCGGACCAATGTTTCTCCCAGTGAAGATGCAGAACGTTCACAGTTTATGTGACTCGACTGTTTACTGCTGTAAGATCCAGTCATCACCTGAATCGTGTTGAACTGCATATCAGTTAAAAACCAACACTCAGTCAGCATCTGGACATGTGAGGTGTGCTGATCGACTGGCATCAGGAAGCAGTCCACCTGAACAGCAGCAGCACAGTGCAGTAG
The DNA here is from genome assembly GCF_000690725.1 of Stegastes partitus. Classification (NCBI taxonomy): domain Eukaryota; kingdom Metazoa; phylum Chordata; class Actinopteri; family Pomacentridae; genus Stegastes; species Stegastes partitus. The sequence continues at coordinate 216,984 of NW_007577915.1, forward strand.
CTGCATTCATCTGGATTTTAACTGGTGAACCTGAAAAGGCAGTAAAGTATCTCTGAGTTTACTATAACGGCTGAAAAGCTACTAACACAGTAAGATCAGCAGCTTGAAGTCTTTATTTCTGCCTGTTGACCTCATTAACTGTTCATGTGGACTCATTACACACTGACTCAGGCTGAAGCCTTCAGGCTAAGCTGCTGCTCTAACACCACCAAACTCTTCCTAAACTCAGTCTGACTGTTGTTTTGACTGTAAACTTAGAGCAGTTAAACAAGCTGAGAGCCAGCCACAGACTACCTGTGCAGGTGCGCTCCGGTTCCCTAAACAGCATCTCACCTCTCGACATTCTGTCTTAACTCCTTCCTCTGCTTCTGTACGTTCTGCAGATCTTCAGACCAACGACTGCAGCTTACTGTGGTTTCATTATACTGTCAGTTTGGAGCGAACTGCTGGTTTGGACAGAACCTCCTGACAGGCAGTGATGTGTTGTCGTTTTGTGTTTCATGTTGTGTAGTTCCTGCGGTTCATTAGGCAGATTGGCGAGGGCAGTGTGACAGTGGAGAGCAGGACAGACAGACAGCTCACAGATAGAGCTCAGGCCCGGGAGGCTCAGAACTGGGCCTCCAACCTCAACCAGGTACGAGTCTGTTACTGGATTCTGCCCAGTGCAGCCAGTATCTGACCAACGTTCTCCACTAATGCCACCAGCAGCAGCTCTGCTGTCATGTGAAGCTGCACATGGACCTTATTCTCTCCAGGAACTCACTTTCTGCTGCGTCAGACCCAATCAGGCTTCTCCCATCCAAACTCCATGTTCCTTCTGTTCTTCATTTGACTGGAGTTCATAACTTTACTAAGTTACAGGCTGATGCCACATTTGAATGCTCAATCATTACTGATGCTGTGGACACGTCTGCTGGGAGAAGAGGAAACAGATCAACAACATGAAATCAACCCACAGCCACTCAGGACTGTGGCACAATGAGAACAAAAGGACACGAGTCAATATTATGAGATAAGAAGTCCACATGATTGGGATATAACTCAATTTTACATTTTTAGCTTTGGTTCAGTGTCAGACGACAGTTTAACTTATTGTCTCACGTTATAGACTCTGTCAGTTCCTGTCTCCTTGTTTTCACACATGGTTCTGTTCATTTTATTTCTAGTCCTCTGAACTCCAGCGTCTGTGTTTTTACTGCTGTCTCATGTTTCTTCTCTGAGGTTCATGTTTCTCTGCACCGTGATGGAGGAGATAGAACTCAGAGACGTCTTCTCTGCTCTGTGGAGACACTTCCTGCACTTCAGCCAAATACTCTGTCAGGTTTTACTGGCCGACTGTTGGCTTTGGTGTTTATTTTTTAGTATAGACTTTTGGGCTTTTTGCCTTTATTCAGAGCAGTAGAGAGACAGGAAGTGGGAGGAGAACGGGGAGAGACCTGCAGCAAAGGGTCGTGAGCCGGAGTCGAACCCACGACGGCTGGGTCGGGGACTAGAGCTCAGCTAGGTGAGCTACTCATAGCTCACCTAGCTAGAAGGTCGGTGGTTTGCATCCCGGTGAGGACACCCGGGATCTTCCTGCGTGAAGTCTCCATGTTCTCCCCGTGCAGCGTGGGTTCTCTCCGGGTTCTCCGGCTTCCTCCCACAGTCCAGAAACATGCTGAGGTTAATTGGTGATTGTAAATTGTCCGTAGGTGTGAATGTGAGTGTGCTTGGTTGTCTGTCTCTAAGTGTAGCCCTGTGATAGACTGGTTACCTGTCCAGGTGAACCTGCCTTCACCCTGAGTCAGCTGGGATAGGCTCCGCCCCCCATGACCCTGGTGAGGATGAAGGTGTAGAGATGATGGATGGATGGATATTGCAGATGGTTCATTTGTGGTGCATTTGAACAGGGCAGAGTGATTTCAATGAAAAATCAGTTTTCAGTTTATATTTGGTTTGTTTCCGTCAGACATGATGAGTTCAGTGACCATGAAAGGTGGAAAATCTGACAATTCTTTCTGTTTTTACAGTTTCTGTCTGATTAATGTTGTCATTTTAATAAAAAATTTTTTTTTTAGTTTTTAACCCGTCCAGCAGGCTCTGGAGTTCAGAGGATTAAAATCTAAATCATTCTTCATCTGGTCAGAACTTGGATCTCAGTGCTTCATTCAGGGTTTGATCTGTTTTTTCTTTTCCTGGTGGAGATAAGTTTCCATGTGACACTGTGCATGTGCAGCTCTTAGCTCATGATATTTATGGTTTGATCTGTTCATGGCCCTCTAACTCTGACATGTACTTTTCCCATTTTTTGACCTTCAAACTCTCGGCTTGCCATTCCCTCAATAACAAACCGCCCTCCATCCACTTCTCCCACTACTTGAAACGCTCCCACCCTCCAAAATCAAACCTCCTCACCTGCCTCCCTGCTCCAAACATCCTCCCTCCGGCCTCCTGTCGTAGTTCCTGACGGAGACGGGGGGCGGCAGTCTTCCCCTGGAGCCTCCAGAGAGCAATGAGAAGATTGAGAAAGTTAAAGCTAAACAAGCAGAGCAGTGGGCCAAAGTCATCAGGCAGGTAGGACCTCTGGTGGCAGCGAGAGGTCTCTGATTCATGTTACCACCAGTGATGTTTGTAGATTATCTCCTGCACACACTCAGCATTACTCTGTATGTTCTGTGTCACTGCAAAAACAGGAGTTAGTCAGCCAGAAACACAAGGAAGGAACTCCTTCTGATGTCATCTTTACCTCGTTTCATTCACTTCCCTCGATGTTTTCCTGACTGTCCTCAGCTCATCCTCTGATAACCGACTCCGAGCCGCTTCACACGGATGCTCTGTTTGTTTCAGGTGTCGGAGGAGTCGGCTGAAGCCTGGGTGGACGAGTTTGCGGCGTCGGGGCCGGACTTCCAGCAGGCCAAAGCTGCAGTGGAGGTGAGACAAAGCAGAGGTCAGACAGTAGAACCGGGACTGGAGACGAGCGTCCTGTTGGAGAAGGAACTAAGCGGCGTCAGTGTTTCTGTGTGTGTCTTTCAGAGCGATGTGGACTTCTGGGAGAAGCTGCAGCAGGAGTGGGAGGAGATGGCCAAGAGGGATGCAGAGAGTCACCCCTGGCTGTCCGACTTCGACCAGCTGCTCAGCACCTCCATTGACAAGGTATCTGCAGGATCCTGCTCCGATCTCAGCATTCACGCTGCGTGCGGCCCTGGTTCTGAAGGTTCTCTGAATGTTCTCCTGCAGGGGTACCAGTTTGAGGAGGAGAACCCGTATCTGTCCCACCCCGACCCGCTGTCAGAGGGCGTGAAGAGGATGGAGGCCGGAGACATCCCCGGAGCTGTTCGTTTCTTTGAAAGTGCTGTTCAGAGAGAACCAGACAACCAGCTGGTGAGACTCTGATTGGTCGCTCACAGCCGGCTTCCTTTAACGGGCTCCGTTTAGATGTGACGGCAGGTTGGAGGGAAAGTAGCTCAACATCTGAATGAAAGTCACTCTGAAACAGAACCAGGGCAGGAAGTGGCTCCATGTCTGCTGTAAATGACCCACAAAGTCTTCTGCCGTACTGACGTGATGCTGTGTCCTGTGGTTAACCTGCAGGCGTGGCAGTACCTGGGAACCTGCCAGGCCGAGAACGAGCAGGAGTTTGCTGCCATCAGCGCCCTCCGCAGGTCAGAGTCAGAACTGCAGAATGATTCACGTCATCTTTAACTCCCTGAAGTTCCTCTGGAGTTTTATTTCAGTTCTCATTTTGTTCAAACTGTACATCGTGTTAACGTGGAGCTCCTGCTGCTTTTCCGTGTTCCAGTTAGCTTTTGTCAAATTTGTCAGTGATTCTGTGGTTCTGTCTGTTTAGTTCTTCCATTCAGTAGAAGTATGTGACAGTTTAAATGTTTTCTCAACAGTTCAGTCATCAGCAGATTCCGTCCATGTGTCTGCAGTTAGAACTTTTTAAAGCTCTTCCCGAGGCTTCACAAGCTCTTAATTCCAACATTTACCTCCGTCAGGTGTATAGAGCTGAAGAACGACAACCTGACCGCCCTGATGGCGCTCGCCGTCAGCTTCACCAACGAATCGCTGCACAGGCAGGCCTGTGAGACGCTCCGTGATTGGCTGAAGCACAACCCTAAATACCGCTCGGTGTGGGAGCAGAGCGAGAGAGACCGAAAGGACGGAGGCCGGGAGAAGGAGAAGGAGAAGGAGAGGTTCGGATCGCTGCTGCCAGAGTGAGTATCGGCCGTTTCCAGGTACAGCTCAGCATCAGAACAGTCCAGGACGTCACGTGTTCTCCGCTGGTCTGAGAACACCTCCACATTTCATATTCAGGAACCTTTTTACCCGTGTCTCACCACAAAGTGCTGCAGTGGAGATGCATTTCCATAACTGTGAGGAGAGATTATCTGGAATCTGACAATATCAGAACCATGAAGGTGAGAAACTGGAACATGATGAGCTTCGAGCTGAACCAGTGCTTGTTGTCTTCATGAAGCAGGTGGGCCAGCACATGATGCGCTGACCGCCTTGTCATTGCATTGCAACTAACACGCCTTTATGTTAGCAATGAGTTTATGAGTCGTTAGAACCACAGCTCCATGTGCAGGTGGACTCAGAACCATGCAGGTCTCATCAGATTGCTGGGACGGTGGAGTCATGCTGCAGAGCAGGAACAACACAGAACCAGTCTGTCCAGTTTGCACCAGTTCATCACCTGAACAGCTCTTTTCTCTGCGCAGATCTCTGCTCACGGATGTGCAGACTCTGTTCCTGCAAGCAGCGAACTCGGACCCGGCCCAGGTGGACCCTCAGCTGCAGTGTGGTCTGGGAGTCCTGTTCAACCTGAGTGGAGAGTACGACAAGGCGGTAGACTGCTTCAGCGCCGCTCTGTCCGTCACCCCGCAGGTGGGTGGAGGTCCAGAGGTCTTATCTCTGAGTTGTGTGAGGTTCTGACCCGTGTCTTCCTCTCTGTCAGGACTACCTGCTGTGGAATAAACTGGGAGCCACGCTGGCCAACGGCAGCCGCTCCGAGGAGGCCGTGGCTGCCTACCGACGAGCTCTGGAGCTGCAGCCAGGCTTCGTCCGGAGCCGCTACAACCTGGGAATCAGCTGCGTCAACTTAGGAGCTCACAGGTCAGAACCCGGAAGAACTAGAACGTCTGTCTAATGTGTGCTGCAGAGTTCAGTATGGATCAGTGGACGTGTCACTGGCAAACCTGCACAGTGCTCCAACCAAGGCTGTGGTTTGAAGCCGCCCCTCAGAGCGGAGCGCTGTGGTGGAGAAACGTGTTGTTGATTCTGAGCTTGTTCCATTTTACTAGAATATTAACCAGAGAAATGAACCTGTCCCCCCAGAGAGGCGGTGGAGCACTTCCTGGAGGCCTTGTCTCTGCAGCGGCAGGCGGCCGGGGACGGAGCTCGAGCTGCTCGGGGGCCCGGAGGCGCCGCCGCCACCATGATGTCCGACAACATCTGGTCCACGCTGCGCATGGCGCTGAGCATGATGGGAGAGAGCTCGCTGTACGGCGCCGCTGACCGCAGAGACCTGGATGCTCTGCTGGCCCACTTCTGCCAGAGGGAGGTGGAGGGAGGCAGCCAATGAGGGGCCGCTGGGGGGCCGATCGAGTGTGAGTGTGGCTTACATGGAGCTCAGTGTTTGGACGCACGGAGGACGACACTGTGATCATCATCAGCCTCAGCACCATCAGCATCATCAGCACCATCACCTGTTCCCACAGCATCAGTGTCCTCCTGCAGGTTCTGTCCCGGTATCTTCTCTGGTGGGTCAGTGAAATCCACTTTCCGTTTGAAGCTTGAAGGTGAATGGAGAAGCATGAACCTGTTCAGCAGCTCCAGGATTCTGTCCACTGCAGGAGCCTTCACAGGATCGGCTCTAGAACCTTTCAGTGTTTGTGTTTCCACTGTGGAACCAGCAGAGACCAGAACCAACAGTTACTGGACAAAAATCTAGTTCTAGTGAGTTTAACCGGTCAGCATTGAGACCCATACAGCCGCTTAGAGGGACAGCCATGAATCCATTCGTCCATCAGTTGTCAACTAATTAATCAATTGTCAGATATTCCAACAATCGATTGATCAGTTCAAGTCATTTTTATTACATTCAGTCAGAACTCTGGGTTCAGCTCCTCCAGTCTGAAGGTTCTCTGGGTTCTCTCCTCTGTGACACTAAGCTGAACATCTCTGGACTGAACCAGACGTTGGAGGAAACTCTGACCCACGTTTTAGACACAGCAGCTGATCGGATCACATTTACTGCTTTCTTTGAGATCTTTACTGATTTTCAATTTAATTTTGCCGATTTTAGACGATTTAGTCTAAAAATGGTGAAATTCATGCAGCCGTACAATAAACTGCCAGAAAAACAGTTTTGTTTCCCCGTTTGCTCCGTTTCACTGAAACATTAACACTTCTGTGCAGTCTGAGGTTCCACAGGGCCGGTTCCACACAGAGGTTCTGGGCTGAGGTTCCACAGGGCCGGTTCC
>NW_007577915.1:223460-225834 GCF_000690725.1 Stegastes partitus
GCTGAGGTTCCACAGGGCCGGTTCCACACAGAGGTTCTGGGCTGAGGTTCCACAGGGCCGGTTCCTGCGGTCAGAACACTAACGGGTCCAGGTGTGAAGGTTCCTGCAGTGGAAGACGGGCTGATGTTCTGTGTTTGTGGACCACACTCGGGGCTCTCCGGTCCCTGTATCAGTTTCTCTGCAGTAGGTTTAAGGTACATTCAGAGGTTCTGCCAGAACTCTGAGCAGCAGCAGCGACTTCAGAAACACAAAGTGCTTCACTTCTGTTTTATACTTTATTTAATTTTGTAGTAAAATCATTATTCTGCCGGAACAAAGAAGTGACAGCTGTGTGTGTGTGTGTGTGTGTGTTGACTGGATGATTGATTGGATGATTGATTGGATGATTATTGAGTGGATGATAAACGTGCTTCTGGTTCGTTTCTTTTCTTATTGCTCCTGTAAACTCTCTGCTTCAGTGTAAATGGATGCCGTCTGCTTTACTGTGTATTGTAACATAATTGATGCACTATAATTGTTTTCAGGTGACTTGTATCCTGACTGCAATGTTTAATATAATATTCAGCAATAAAGCTTTGATTCCAGACGCCTGGGTTTAATGTGAGAGAGTCCACAGCAGCTGTCCTGCCCCGACCTGACCCGACCCGGTCAGGGTGTAAAGTTCTTGATTAACAGTGTGATTTAGGAGAAGTGGACGTTCAGATCGATTCAAAGCAGGAAGAGTTTGTTTTCATGGAAACATTCTAAGTATGTGACTGATGAGTTTTTATGGGTGTAATCAGACTCCACAGACAAACTTTTACAGACGTGTGAATTAGATCCAACTGTTGGTAGAGTTACCGACAGCAGAGACTTTCCTCTGGAGCTGCTTCCTGCCGTTCATCAGGATGAATGTGGAGCTTTCTGTCAGATACCATGATGGTACTTTAGAATAAATGAAGTAACAATGAAGAGACGTCTTCATCTCTACACCCTCATCCTCACTGGGGCAGCAGGGGGCGGAGCCTATCCCAGCCCACTCGGGGCAGGTTCACCTGGACAGGTAACCAGTCTGTCACAGAGCTGCATGACTAACAGACACTTAGACTGGCCAGGTAAGCAGCGATGTGCTCGCTGATGACCACTGTGCAGCCCAGGACTTCAGAACAAACTGGGATTAAACACAAAAAACAACGTTTTTAGACTTTTGAATTAAAAGGTGACCCTGAGGCAGAAGCAGATTCCCTTCAGGCTTTTTAAATAAGTGAATAAATAACTGCTCCTGTGGGAGTAGCACGTGTTCATGAAGACCAGCTGCTGAGTCCTTCCTTCAGCTTTTAAACTCTTTGTTTTGGTGCCTTTTAAACTCAGAACGTTAAAGTTCATGTTTTTATTCAGCTGTTCTGTTTTTTTGTGATTAAAAACAGATTTTTCGGTTAATTCCAGGAAACTGGATTTTAATCTATTTTCAGCCACGTGACAAAAACAGTCTTCAACGTTCAAAACATATCAGCAGGAGGCCCCGCCCACTGCGTCTTCCTGCTCTGAGCCAATCAGCGCTGAGGAGGCGGAGACGACGCGCACCCTGATTGGTCCGTTTGAAAGACGCACGTAGGCAGCGCCGCCATTTAAAGGTTTAAAGCGTGTGTCGGTTTGGTAAAGAAGCAGAAGAAGCTGAAGAAGCAGAAGAAGCTGGAGCTGAACGTCTGACTTGAAGGTAAGAAAGAATTCAAACCGACTCCGTCTGATTCGGACTCTCACCGGTACCGGTACCGGTCACCGGTACCACAGCTGGGTTTAGCGGGGGACTGCCGTTACTAGCCTGTTAGCTCCGAGTCCTGACAGTGTTCGGTACCAGAAGCTTTATTCATCTTCATGAGCAGATGACAAACGTTGTCCGGTTTCATTGGTGTTTCTCAGAGCTGCAGCTGATCAATTAATCAATTCAGTGGTTCTGATCAGCAATGAGTTGGTCTGAATAATAAAATCAGTCAGAACACTGGGTTCAGCTCCTTCAGTCTGAAGGTTCTCTGGGTTCTTTCCTCCGACTGTAAACTGAACATCTCTGGACCGAACCAGGAACTTCTGATCCATGTTTACGGATCAAACCTCTGATCAATTCAATCAGAAAATAAAAGTAAAACTTCAGAGTAAAGGACTCCATGCTCTCAATCAAACGGCCGACTGATCCAGACCCTACAGATCAATAACATCAGGGTCCTCACAGAGACCACCGCTGGCGTCTGCAGCTTGCAATCAGTCCATGTTCTCCAGCTCAGGGTTCGGCTCAGGGTTCCAGCTCAGGGTTCCAGCTCAGGGTTCGGGTCAGGGTTCCAGCTCAGGGTTCCAGCTCAGGGTTCCAGCTCAGGGTTCGGCTCAGGGTTCCAGCTCAGGG